>NC_137137.1:8645807-8871049 GCF_949319135.1 Squalius cephalus
TTTTCCATGTGCCGTTTGCTAATGAGTATAGAGCTAAGAGTGAAAAGGCTGACGGAGATGAAATTCAGCCAATGATTTTCTTTTGCTGAAGAAAAAAGGAACCTATCAGCGTAATGGCAGAGAGAAACTTTAATGATCTCTGGTAACGTCATGTGCAACATTACGCTGCCATTCCTAATTTTGTATCCTACATGCAGTCACACATAACGCAATAGTAACATATTAACAATTTACCAGATATTTCACAGTATTTTTCAGAAATGAGAGTTAAGATCCTTTCACACTGAGCGTGACATGATAAAGGCAAACGAATCGTCCAAGGAACGGAGCTTTCACACTGAACGTGAAAAGATTGATTCAAGATTGATATTCTGACTCATAACACACATGCACAGAAGAAAACATACGCTGTTCCAAGCTCTTCAGATCGCATAATTCAGTGGAAAAGGAATAAAAATGATAATCTGAATAAAGCACATGTAAAAATAAATATTTTCTCAGACACCGATGATAACAATCAACATCCATTCTCTTCTCTCTTCCGGAATACTTTTCTTGGGTGTTTACACAGGTTTTCAAAACAGCGCCACCACTTGGCTTGGGTAAGCTCAAATGTAATTGGATAGCTTGTTTCATCGTGGAGCACCGGAAAAAAAGAAATCGACACTGGTCGGAAAAAAAAAATTGAGATTGATCGCTCCATAGGGATCCATTATTTCGATTCAAGAGCGTCATTGCGACGTACATTTGTGTTGCTTAATCGCGCTCAGTGAGAAAGGCCCTTAAATCTGTCAGAGCCGTGGCCTAGCAGTTAACGCCGCATATGCTATGACATATTAAAGGGACAGTTCACCCAAAAATTTGAATTCTGTCAACGTTTACCCTCTTGTCATTCAAAACTTGTCTGATTTCCTAAGTTCTGTGGAACACCAAAGGTTATATTTTAAAGAATGTCGGGGTTCAAAACAACATTGTGAGCCATTGACTTTGAATGTCGCGACCTTTTGTGTTCCACAGAAGAAAGATAGTCACACAGGTTTAAAACAACACGAGGGTGAGTAAATGATGACAGAATTTTCATTTTTGAGTGAGCTAATGCTTTAAGCCAAGATGCTTATGCAGGCAACATGTAAACATACTGTATGTACATAAATCAAAGTGGCAAAAAGGACAAAAATAAAATGGTTGTAAATATTACTTAAACTTAAAAACAACAACAACAACAACCATACAGCAGTTTGAGGGCCTTTGTGTTTTTCAACAAAAAAAGCAATAAAAGGTAATACCCTTGAGACTCACAAGAGAGAAGTCAGGCGCGTTTTGGCACAAGAGTCGAGGAAAGACGGCCTGTCTCTGCACTCTATCCTCTTCCTCAAAGACGTTACCATACATGAAGCCATTCATCATGGTGGAGTGGGCGTGCACGTCAATGTAGAACTCCAAACTCACTTTCTGTAAATCAGACAGAGAGAGACAAAATGATTGAGAGAGAGACCAGACAGACAGGTGGAAAGATGAACAGGCAGACAACACACTGTGAACAATATTTAAAATAAATAAATAAAACTCTCAGCACTTCAACAAAAGAGAAATAATCTTTACAAAAAGAAGTCATTTTTTTAAGGCAAATTCATATGTACATTCATATTCACAATATTCATATTCATAATATACACTACAGTTCAAAAGTTTGGAGTCAGTAAGACTTTTCTTCTATTGCAAATAAATACTTTTCAAAAATGCTTAATTTTCCACAAAATAATTAAATAAAAAAATAAATTAAGTACTGTAATAGCCGCTGAAATTTCAGCTTAGATATTACAGGGATATATTGCATTTTAAAATATATTAAAATAGGAAACAGTTATTTTAGATTGTAATAATATTTCACAAGATAGATTTTTGATCAAATAAATGCAGACACAAGCAAAAGAGAATTTCCAAATGGTACGTAATGGTAGTGTAACTTCATTGGGTAAAAGAAAATTCTTAAAAACATCCTTATTTTGTGCACAAGGGAAGATAGAAAGTCATTCAGGTTTGGAATGACACGAGGGTGAGTACATTTTCATTTTTGCAGTTAACACAGACAACGAGAGATTGACTGTCCATAGAAACACAGAGCAAGCAAACATCTTAAATATTAAACTATCAAACTATGCTGTGTGCAAAAATAAGTGCAGCATTATTCATCACGATCCTGTGAAAGAGCAACAGCACTCCTGGGTGTTTTATAGAACAGCTGTCACAACTGCCATAGTTTAGAGGGATTAATTCATGTTCCTGAGTCAGCAGGCGAAGCAGGCACGCCTCACTACCTCAACCGCAGGCCGGATTTCAGCCGTTTAATGCAGAATAAATGATTAATATGGACCGGGAAACACATACAATAATATTTGTCAGCAAAAAAAAAACCCAAAAACTAAACACGGAGTAGAAATTCAATTCAGAAACAAATGGCAAAGTGACACCAGAAAGAAACATCTCAGCAAGGAAGACTGAAAACGTAACTATACTTCCATGAAAACAGAATAAACAGACATATGTGAAGTGTTTACATCCTCAAAAAAGTGCTCAAAAAGAGGACAATCCTTCAGATACGCCCCCTCTCAATCCGCCCACGCGCCATTTTGGCTCTGTGTTCTCTCAGTTACTGTATAACAGCACTGCAGTGCAGGAAACTGCTGTTCCATCATGGCTGCCACATCATTAAGCCAGCGCTTGGCAAGATGATGAGAGAGACACTTGTGTGTGGTTTTGTGTCGAGAGAGGATCACGCTGTCGAGCAGAATGAGGTGTCGCCACGATGGGGGCTGCCGTTTGATGCGCTTCGTCGGTGTGTGTGTGTGAGTGTGTGTGTTATTGTGTGTGGGTGAGAGAGAGACAGAGTGAGTCACAGCACTTCGGTGACAAGGCATCAAAAGGAGCATCCTGCTACGCGCATCTATACGGCAACAAAGTAATGGCCATTTTGTTTGAGGTTGCCTATCTCTCTCGATCCGTTGTGTACATTGTAAGCGTCTGATGCAGGCATAACAGGGCCCACTCCTCTACCCTTTGACCCCCTCCCGCGCTCTCTCCATCTACAGCAAACCTTTTCTTTCTTCATTACACATTCCGAAGCGCACCTCGAATCCCGCGGGTCGTGGGGAGAGGGAGGTAAAGCAGAAGTAAGGAAGAGCAAGCGAGAGAGAAAGAGAAACATCAGGAGTCAAAGACCGAGAGAGAGAGAGAGAGAGAGAGAGAGAGAGAGAGAGAGAGAGAGAGAGAGAGAGAGAGAGAGAGAGAGAGAGAGAGAGAGAGAGAGAGAGAGAGAGAGAGAGAGAGAGAGAGAGAGAGAGATGAGAGTGGGGGGAGAGATCGGGCAGCACCCGGTGCTTGAAATTCCGCTCACAGCCAAAGCAATTTCCTAGTGAGCGCAGGGCTGTCAGGCCTCTGATGGCAGGCGGTGAAATATGGTGGCTGAGAGTGGGGCGGCTGCACGCATGCCAGTCTGATGGATGGAGCCCGCAAGGAAGAGGGAGAAACAACACATAGACAAAAAAAGGAGGAGGGAAAACGAGAGAGACAGAGAGAGAGAGAGAGAGAGAGACAGAGAGAGAGAGAGAGAGAGAGAGAGAGAGAGAGAGAGCGCACTGGTCACCTTTAAGGTAGCTCCATCAGCTCCTTCAAGGGGTTCCCAGTGTGCAATTGAGGCGGGTAACTGTCTAATCGCCCACATACTCGCCGTGCATTACAAAGTCAGGGTGGGGCCGCTGACTTTACTCATGCATACACGTTCAAACACATTTGTGACCTTTTCTCTTGCTCAAAGAGATGCTTAAGACCACACTCTCTGTAATGGGACTGTATGCATGAAGTGCTGTGTTCCTTCAGCAAGGTCCGTTGGCTCATTTTGCACCGTTAACAGCATAATTAAGAGTGGAAATGAAATGGCTCCTGCTCTATTCTGCAAGAGCTGTTCTCTACCTCCGGGTAAGAAGTAACCTTTCCACACTGATCTGGGACCAGGTGCCATCTGTCACAGTGCTGAGCTCATGAAAGACAAAGAAATGAAGTGAAATAAAAAAGAAGACTGTAATACCTGGGAGATTCATCTTATGTAGTACCTTTTAAACTCTCTAACTTAAAAAAAGAAGCTATACAAGTCAAAATTTTCAATAATGAATCAAATTGCTGATACTTTGTTATGGTGTCACTTCCTGCAGGATGTTGTCATTAAGGAACAGGATTTTGTTTGTTAAATTCTCTGAAAATTATTATTTTTTTAATTATAGAAATAATTGAAAAACAAAACAAAATGCTAATAAAGTGTCAAAAGCACGTAACACAATTACAAAAACTTAAAACTAAAATTCAAATGTAAACTTAAGATATAAAAATAAAAGGACATTCAAAACAATAATAATTACTTTTAATAGTATATAAATAATAACAAAATAACTCACACCTACAAATGTCATATGACAAAATGGTGACATCTATTTAAATAATATATATTTTTTAATAATATTGTTAAATGTTTTAAATATATTTATAACATGGCTTGGTTGAATTCTAATGTAGAATGCGGTCTGTTATTTCTTGATAACAGACCACTGCTAAGTATAACACACTGTTGCCATGAAAAACAGAGCGTTGCTATGGACGCAGGATTCTAACCGTAGAGACGGAACAGACTATTTTCTTTAGCGGAAGCAATACAATCGTTTTTAAATCAATAAACTACTTTTTAAATCAATATTTTGTGTCAAATTATTGATTTATTTGGTAGGTAACCATATAATAAGCGGGATAATGTAGAGCGAGGCGGTTGTTATAGCGAATACAACCCCTTCAGGCTGATTCAAGACTGAACAGTCTGTCGGGGTTGTATTCGCTATAACAACCGCCTCGCTCTACATTATCCCTTACACACACATATATATATACATATATATATATATATACACATATACATACATACATACATACTGTGCAAAAGTCTTAGACACGTTAGTATTTTCACCCTTTGTTAATGCATCAGTTGTATTTCTTCGTCTGGATTTGTTAGATTACCTTCTGAGTTTGTTATTAAAGACTTTTAACCTAATTTTCTTCGTCATCATCTGTGTCTACAACTATGCGTGATCACATATATATATGAAAAATGTACAGCACAGTAGGAAATGACCCAACAGTTCCTGTAGTATTAAAATATCATCTTTCAAGGTGAAAATGATATCTGTCCTGAAATGCCAACTTGATTTTCCTTATGCAATATCAAGGACGTCCATGATAGAAAAGTACAGTTCCCATCTACAGCCCTCAATGTCAACAAACAGACAGCCAATCACACAGTCCTAATGTGCTGTCAATCAAAGGTGGACAATACTCCGCTAGTTTAACGCTGATTGATTGTTCAATTAGCATGCATCTCTGACCTCCAGATTTGTTCATTTGAATTTGTAATTAAGCAATTATGGGCAATTAAGAAATTAGGAATATGAAAATAGAGCATAATTTGAGTGTTGACGTGTTGAATATTCAAGCATATGTAAAAAAAAAAGGAAGTTAATGCCCATCACACTTTTTGTAAAGCTGAATGTGAGGATATGAGGCAAACGTCTATCTGCTCCTTTGAGTAGAAATGGAAGGTCAAAAGAATTTAGTCGGACGAGCACTTATCTAAGGAATAGTAATTAGTCTGGGCTGTTAAGGCCCATAAATGCTCTGCTTATCTGTATGAATTAAGAAATGGTGCTGATTTAAGCAGGATTAGAAGCTGATGCATTTAACCACAAAGCACTTAGCATCAGCAATACCTATGAAGAGAGGATGCAACAGATTCTGCTCGCTCAGAAATTTGTCCATCCTCCACAGATGAGCGGAAAAGAAAGAGTCTGAGCGGTTTTTGATAATGCAAGACTTGAAATACAGTTGTGATGTGGAAAATATTCTGATTGAGGTCAAAACACACAATTACATGCAAAGAGAAAGCAGAAAAGAAAAGATGGAAGGCGTCTGTGCGCATGATCTTTGAAAAGACAGCTCATCAGACAGAGTTCAGATTATATCTTGCTTTTCAGATGTTTGCCAGGGTGGAAAATGGCAGCGTTCCATATAGCGCAACAGTTTCCATCCTCGTTCCTTCCTTCATTAGGGATGGTGCACAGCTCTTCAGCTCAATACAGAAGTGACTTGAAATTTTAGCTGGGTAAAATAGCTAAAATAATAAATATTTTGGTATTTTTTCAATGCTGTGATGACATTCATATATATACTACTGTTCAAAGGATTAGAGACAGTAATATTTTTAAAAAAAGAGATTATTAGTTATTTAGCAAGGACACATTCAATTGATCAAAAGTGACAAAGATTTTTTACATTGTTACAAAAATAAATTCTGTTCTTTTGAACTTTATTCATTGCTAAAATGGTGACTTTTCCAACCAGAGGGACCATCATTTTGACTAAACAGCCCTTAATGCCAAATTGATTCAGCATGGAAAGGAAATACTGATAATACTAATACTCACATATAATCAATTTTATTTATATGAGGAAGTGACTGTGGAACTAGCAAGGTTTTAGGAAACGTAATAGTCAAATAAAAAGCTTAATAAAATCATCACAATCATCATTTCAGTCCAAACCAACCATCTCCAACCAGAACACCAGAAGCTCATCTGACTTGTCCCTTGTACCCTTAAAAACATGAGAGAGACAGGGAAAGAAAGAGACATGTCCAGATATTTCAGAGATTCACTGAATGTGAGATGATGGAAGGACGGAGGACAGGAAGTGATGATGGACGTAAATTGCCCGTAAATCTCGGCGATCGCTTAGAAAGGTGCGTCTGACACCAGAGGACGTCTCAACTCTTTCTTTATCTGTCTTTCTTTCTCTCTCGTTCTCTCGCAAGACTGCTTTCTGCCACTATCAGAACCGCACACAACGGCTCATACAAACGAGAGAGAGAGAGAGAGAGAGAGAGAGAGAGAGAGAGAGAGAGAGAGAGAGAGAGAGAGAGAGAGAGAGAGAGAGAGATGAGAGTGGGGGGAGAGATCGGGCAGCACCCGGTGAAAAGGAGAAGGAGAAAAGGAGCAGCAACTACACAGGGAAGGGGGGGGGGGGGGGGGGGGGGGGTTCAAGGTGCAATATTCATCTGGCCAGCCTGACAGGATCTAATACATTTGTTTCAGACGGAAAATTAATTTCTAATATTAAAAAGGTCAGAAATGAACCATGGCAATACCGGCCCTTTTGTCATCTTTAACAAATTATCCAAAATGCTGTTGTCAGATTGGTGGGGATATCTGGGCCATGATGAATGATCGAGGTAATCAGCCAATCAAAAAGAATCCCTCTCTCTCCATGATAAATGGGCTGGAAAAGCAGCGTTTTACGCGGGAGATAGGTCCATTTGTTTCCTTATTCTTTCCCCTTCTCTTTCTCTTTCATTTTTCCTAAACAAATACTTGGTGCTCATGGACAGATTATATACACTTGCATCACTAACTCTGAGTCATTTTCTCACCTGACCAGTGCTCACTGGAGAGTGTAATTTGGCGAATTGTTTCGGTTTTTTAAACCCACTCAGGTAACTTTAGTGCTCAAAGAGATGGATTGAACACAAAGTCGGATCAATGAGGTGTTCAAAATGTACCTAAATATGGGCTTGTTTCTGACACAAAAAACAAACAACAACAACAAATAAACCTGAAGGTTTTTCATTACCACTGAAAAAAAGGTTATGAAAACACTTAGCTTTAATAAACTGATTAATTAGGACAAAAGTAGCAGTATCCTCGATGCAAATACAAAGTCGTTGTCAATTTCCAGTAGAGATGCAAAAAACTTCATATTAGTAACTGGTTTTATTTGAGCAGGGCAATAAAATGGTCTAAAAGTGCACTCTCTGCCAGCACAGGTTAAAACATATTTGGCTCAGTATGTGTAAGCCTACTGCAATGCAATATAGTATGTTAACCAAAAGAGGTTTGTGCAATTAAATGGTGAGTGTTGTAGATTAGCATGCATTATCTTAGCATGGTCTGTGTTAGCATACTGGGATCAGGGAGCTTGTGTGTTGGCTTGGCGTTGAACTCTGCCTGCTGTTAAACAGGCTAATTAGTATCAGTGCTACTGTGTGTGTGTGCAGTTGTATATGTGAGTGTATGATGCATTATTTTTATTTTTCAACCTTTAAAGTGCCCCTATTATGGTTTTTCGAATATTCCCTTTCATGCAGTGAGTGATATAGCTGTTTGTGAATGTAAACTTTCTGCAAAGTTGTAAAGTCGAAAGTGCACAATAAATAAAGTTATTGTCTCCTAAAAGAAAGAATCGACTCTGAACCGCCTTAACGAGTCGACTGTATTTTCGAATCCCACTGCGTGACGGTTCTACGTTGTCCGTCAGCGAACAACTTTTACTGACGACTGCTTCTCAAATTTGTTTTACAGACATGTTACTGTAGATTTGTTTTACAGACATGTTACATCAGTCATTTAAGTTAGTGCTCGGCTAACGTATGCACTGTTATTGATACAGTTCCTACATGTGCACCACAATAAATTAGAAATATACACATCAGTTTATTGATGGAGTTCAGTTATGGTAATGGCCGTTTAGCCTCCGAAATACGCTGTAAGCGGTAGACCAATCACAACAGACTTGGCCATCTGGCCAATCAGAGCAGAGCAATTTCACGGAAAGGAGGGATTCAGAGAGACTGATCAATCCGTCGAGTCGTTTGAGAATCATTGAAAAATGTGGTGATGTGCAATGTATATTATGAGAAAATGAACTGTTTTTTGACCTTTGATGCATGTAAACCTGTTGTAGGAGGCCTCCGAAACAAAAGTAGTTATTACTGTTATAACAGTTAACACTTAAACGCATAACCTGGTCTTTATCGACCAGGATGTCATTCACTACCCTCCCCCTGATTTATTTAATAATGTTAGACATATGCACACAATTAAATTAGTGCCACTGTCACTAGATGGTGGATCTGGTGAAGAAGCTTTTAGCGATAAAAATGTTAATTTTGAAGACGTTGAAAACAATAGTCTTGAGAATATGGTTGAGATTGTGAATATAAGTCAGATGCTGAATGTACAGTAATGGGGAAATAAGCTCTGACAATGACAGTGATGATGGTAAAAAGCATCTGCTCAAACTGAACCCTTCCAAGTACCAAAAGGCAATGACATTTTTTTTATTCTACTTTTTTGTAATTGTTAATTTAAAAAAAATCAGGAGAGCTTTATACTATTTCAGCAGTTAGAGATCCATCCGTGTTCAATAGATCAGTATGTAATAATGATTGGCGAAACATTCATGCATTTGTGTGATTTCTATTTTATTCACACATTAAATTAAAAACAAAATCCAAGGAAAACAGAAATCATAAAGATAAATGAGCATTAAATTTAAAATAAAATGAAATACAATGGAATTCTGTAGAACAGGTCCAAATAACGTTATCAAAGGTTGACAAGGTTATTTACTTTTAAGGGTCAGACATCTGGCATGTTTAAGTTACTTTATAACAAACATATCTAATAGTTATCTCCAGTGTTTGGTGTAATGCCTTAATAAGTAATTAAT
Source organism: Squalius cephalus (assembly GCF_949319135.1). Taxonomy (NCBI): domain Eukaryota; kingdom Metazoa; phylum Chordata; class Actinopteri; order Cypriniformes; family Leuciscidae; genus Squalius; species Squalius cephalus. The sequence continues at coordinate 8,655,405 of NC_137137.1, forward strand.
TGCTGTAATTTAATTCGTTTTCCATTGAAAAGTAAATGTAAGGGATTTAATTACAGTGAATTCTTTAAATTAAATCCGTAAATTAACAGAAAAAGTAATGTAACCCAGACATTATCCAGTAATTTTACGGACATATCCGTTAACCCTAAAACACAACGCAATGAAGTGCAAAATTCAAAATACAGGTAAAACACCTGTAAAAAATTATAAATATAGTACATTGTGCCCTATGTTTACAGATTTATATAAATAAATCTATAACAATTCTATATAAAACAATAGTGGATTTAACACCAAGATTTGAAGAAGAAACAGAAGGTAGTTTTCTATTTGTTATTTTTCTATATTGTGCTGTATATGTCCTTAACATCAACCTGCAGAAGGGACAACGGATGAAAATTAGCCAGTGTTGGCTAAATCTGTCGCATTTTACATATGGCTATGTATTATTAATGTGTACTGTCCCTGATTAAATAAAAAAAAAAATATATATATATTTTTTTTTATGTTATTTACTTGATAGAATTAAATGGGTCATGACATATTTTTTTTTATTATGATCCATTTTTAAGGGGTGGCTCCTTTAAGGCTTGTCAGTAAAAGACCAGTTATGATTGGCTAACGCCATTGAATAAGAAACAGTATCAATGCCACTCTCTATTGCAAGTGTTTTGAAAACATTATCTATATAAAACTGTCATTTACTTACAATTTGTGAAGAGGCTGCTGTCAGATCCAATACTGCTGACTGCTTCATCTGTCAACAAATGTTTCTTTGCAAACTCTCCATTGCACTGTGCCTCATTTACAAAACAATCTTTGGTTATTCTCTGAACAAACACATAATACTCAGAAGAGATCCAGGACAGCATTAAAAATGAACCATATACATTTGTTACTGATGCTGATATCCTTCTGAAATCTGTACAGAGATGCAAACGAACTGTTTAAACAGGACGCATCAAAGCGGACATTCCTTTATGCTTCTATTTACTCTTCCATTTGTCCTCCTGTCAAGACTCAAGCACGTAGAGTAAAGTCAACAGGTATCTGTATACTGCAGTGTCGACAGTGTCAGTGATTATAATGGGTTCTATTTGCTTTTGACGCGATCCTTGAATCTGGTGTAGTCAAGTGTCAGCTGTCAAGTGATTGAATGCCAGTGGGGGGGGGGCCTGTGGTGCGATGATGTACAACTATTCGTCGATGTCTTGCTCTGGAGGCAGGCATGTGCAAGTGCATATGCCAGTGTGACATCACATGTAACCCAATATTCAAAACGAGCTGTTTTTTTGTGCTTGAATGAATAAATGCTTTGTTTATAATGAGGACTCTTTAAAGGGGTCATATAATGTCATTTTTGTACAAGCTAATATGATTCTTTAGGGTCTAAATTAAAAGTTTGTAATATACTTTAATTAAAAATTCGCATTAGTATTGTAAGAAAACACTCATTTTACCTGGTCAAAACCAGCTCTGTTTTCAGCACGCCGTTTGAGTGCATGCGTCTTTAAATGATAATGAGCTTTGCTCACCCCGCCCCTCTATTCTGTGCGTACACCGTTTGAAACACAACCATAACGCATTGTTTATTATAAACATGGGATTATGAATTATATCGAGAACGTCATTCATAGAAAACATGTAATGTACCCTGAGTGTAAAAATAGCCGCATTCATCGTGAAGCGTGCAGCAAGCGATTTGCAAAGATTAATATAAAGATTAATATAAAGGTTAATAAAACGTTACACTCACTCACTTCTTCTGGAGGTGCAGCAGGGACACGAATAGTTGGTAACGTTACCGATCCTTTTTTCAGGAGCAGCTTCTTAGTAAAACCAGCTTTATACTGACCCTCGTTTGTAAAGCAGTCTGGTGAAATGATTCGCACAAACATGAAAGCATTGGTTGATCGTGGGGAATTCCCTTCGAAAACAAACTCAGCCACTGCGTCTTCAGCGGTTCGGATTTAGGAACATCAAAATGACTGCTGTGTTCCTTATTACACCCAAGAACACCACAATCGCTAGACGCCATTCTGCTCAGTGCTCCAGCTATCAGCAATGAACGCGCCGGTCGGCGCGGGCTATGATTGACAGCTCGCTCACGAGGGCGCAAGGGGTGGTCTATGTTGAAATGCTGTCAATCAACCATTGTGGGAGGGGCGTCGATTTTGTGACGTCACAAAATCGAACAGCTTGATTCAGGAGAGGGGGAAACATATAAGAAGATTTAAAAAAAAAACACTGGATGGATTTTTATAATTTTATGATGGTTGTGTACAGGCACTGCCAACACACATTTCAGTACAATCAACTTGTAAAAGTGCATGTACCATTATATGACCCCTTTAAGCGATAAAACTTGCAGGATGTTTTAATGGTGCAAAGACCTCTTGTACATCAAAGATCAAAAGAAAATTTGATTTCTCATGTCATGACCCCTTTAAAAGAGCAGTTTCATGTCTATCCTTGTATTGTTCAACTGGTCGAGGTTGATATGGGATTAAGAAAGTAATTAGTAATAAGTAATGCAATACTTTTTAGAGACAGTAATTAGTACAGAAATCTACTCAATTGAACATAATTAGTAGCTAGTAACTTTTTTAGAGTAACTTATCCAACACAAAAACAAGAAAGTTATGACTCTGAGTTTAAAAAAAAAGTAATGGGGAACCAAAGTGTACCATATTGGTGGAATGTGCCAGTGGGCATTGCCCCCGCCACTGGGCTGGCACAGAGATTGGCATCCCATAGCTTTGATCTGTGCTGTGTCTAATGTGATTAACCATAGAGCCAATGCCAGCCAATGCCAGTCTGGCTTGAGATCTCGCATGGCATGAATATTTGTATGAGTCTGTGTTTGTGTTTGCGTTTGCGTATGTGTGAGTGTGCTTGTTTGCATTTGTATGTTTTTGTCAGTATAGCTGTGAGATGCTCAATGTGGTGTTGGGGAGAGGAGCATTTCCCCATCCTGATCTCTCCTCCTCGGTTGTGCATACTGGGAAGCATTTATCAGTCAAAAACTCTCCACACCATATTGTGAACAACAACAACAACAACAACGACAACAGCCGCAAAAGTAATCCAAAACTACATCACAGACATTAGCAGCTCACATAAGCAGGCACAATTCACAACAGCATACTTCTCATTCTTAAGGTGATGATACACAGGGCAACTTTTTGAGCAATGTTGCTGGGCAATCTTGTCGGTCGATTGTTGCTTGGGCACTTTCCCATTGAAAATGTGCAATAAAGTTCTATCTGGATGATTTAGATCGGTCGTGGGCCCTGTGTCTCATCTGGTTGCCCGTTGACGGCAACATTGCCCAGCAATATTGCTCAAAAAGTTCTCTAGTAATGACTGGAGTCACTGTAAGCTTTTGGATAGTAATGAGTCAAAGTGTTACTAAATCCTTCTAAAGGACTTACTGGCCATTTGGATCAGTATTCTAAAGTGAAGATCATGGCAACCCACTACTATTGACTCAAGTGTTGCTACATCCTTCTAAAGGAATTACTAATTTGAACAGTATTCTGGAACAGTGAAGTGAAGATCATGGTAATCCACTAGCAATTACTCAAGTATCACCAAATCCATCAGAAGTTACTATCCAAAACCTTCAAAAGTCAAAGCTTACAATGACTTCTGTCAATACTATAGGGAGTAATAAAGCTGTTCACTTTAGAATACTGATCAAAATAATTAGTCATTCCTTCAGAAGGATAGTATTACTTGAGTCATTAATAGTGGGCTACCAAAATCTTTACTTTATAATTATTCATACATTATTCAAATTAATTATGAACCTGTATAGTTCTTAAAGGTTTAGTTCATTTCAGAATTGAAATGTCCTAATAATTTACTTACCACGTCATCTTTCTTTCTTCAGTTGAAAAGAAATAAAAAATTTTGAGGAAAACATTCCAGGATTTTTCTCCATATAGTGAACTTCAACGGGAACCAATGGATTGAAGGTCCAAATTGCAGTTTCAATGCAGCTTCAAAGGGCTCTACACGATCCCAGCCGAGGAATAAGGGTCTTATCTAGCAAAACGATCTTTAAAAAAAAAAAAAAAATCCTGGAACGTTTTCCTCAAAAACCTTAATTTCTTTTCGACTGAAGAAAGAAAGACATCTTGGATGACATGGAGGGTGAGTAAATTATCAGGAAATTTTAATTGTGAAGTGAACTACTCCATTAATAGCCCTCTGGGAGGTATGAAAAAAATATTGATTAGATAATAGTGAACTACCTCATTCAACTGAGCGTTATTTCTAATTAATTAATCAGAGTTTCTTGTCAGTTAATAGCAGTTACTATGTTAATACCACATTACTCATTTGTTCCTGTGAAGTTATACATAAATGACAGAACAGTATTCTAAAGTGTATACCTATTTTCTTTTAGAGCTGCTGTTCAGCCGAAATGAACTGTTTGCATCCTTGAATTATTTCCCTGTTATCACTGTTTGCACTATATAAATAAAGGTGATTTGACTTGACTGGCATTACGCTAATGCTTATATTCTGAGTTATCTTAAAAGAAAGGGTCATTATATAGCTGTTAGATCACATCATACAAGGTAGTTGCAAATTAATATAAGGGCTGGTGTTGTGTAGTGATTATCTGAAATGGAAACCAAAAGTTGTAGATTTGAACTCAGCTTTTCAGCGGTGCTGAATCTACACTTTCACAGCTAAATCTACAGCACCATGGCAAAAGAAATCATATTTTCCATGAGTTTGCAGTCCAAATTAAATGTGATAAGATAACAAGAACATGCGCCATTCAATAAAGACAAGAAAGGCAGGCCAAAAGCATTACTTTAGCACAAAATAACAGTGTGTTAAAGGAGAACTCCGGTCAATTTTAACATTGAGCTCATTTTTTTGTAAATTTGGAGTGCTGTCAGTACAGAGAACAATGACAAAAATCGGTGTTGCCTACACCGTGTTATCCTCTTTTTAAAATTTGCACCCTGTTGACTTAAATGGGGCAAGTTTTAAACCTGCTTTTAGCCTCTTAACATCCTTGATGTGTCATTACAAGTGCACAGGTCATGTGAGTGATTCCTTCGGAGTGAACGCGGGTGAATCTGACTGCAGTAGATGTGAAAGATATGAATAAAAATGATGTTTATTCAGCCAGCGCACATACCTGTATTTACATCCTGTTTTTGGTTGAAGTCCACAGTAGTCGATTGTCGAGTTCACGCGCATAGGTTTAGTACATACGATCATGCGCCCGAACTCGACAATCAACTACTGTGGACTTCAACCGAAAACAGGATGTAAATACAGGTATGTGCGCTGGCTGAAATAATATCACTTTTATTCATATCTTTCACATCTACTGCAGTCAGATTCACCCGTGTTCACTCTGAAGGAATCACTCACATGGCTGGGCAATTTTTGTCGTTGTTCTCTGTACTGACAGCACTCCACATTTACAAAAAAATGAGCTCAATGTTAAAATTGACCGAAGTTCTCCTTTAACATCAGTGCTTGTGACGTCACTACTCGTGGTTCACGGAGGGCTGTCAGGATTTGTGAAACACTGCCTTGAGCAACTAAACTCCAGGTGGATTGTTTCTGTAATAAGTGCACTGGAAGTCGCTTTGGATAAAAGCATCAGCTTGATGACTAATTAAATACAAGGGAAATAACATTTTCATGGATATGTTCCCTTGGTGAAGTGATAGGTGAACCTCTGGCTTAATGTGCTTAAACTGGCACCTACTCAAACTTATTGTGAGCTTGCTATTAGCAACAACTACACAAAAAAAAGAGAAAGGGACTATGATTTCCCAAAACCCACTAAATCTCTTTAAAAGGACAGAAGGGAATGAAACAAGGACCAAAGTGTGGGATCCGGAGAGAGCTATGAAATGTTTACCTCTCCCCAGAGTCCCTCTCTCCCGTGCACTCTCTCCTCATAAAACCAGCATCTTACACATCTGTCGAAACTAGCCACATCTTTTATTCTCTTTTCTTTTCTTGCCCAACCCTTTTCTTGGGTTGGATTGGAATTTGAATCGGAATGAAAAGAAGCGGAATTTTACTGAACTGCAATTCAGGGACATTTCTGGGAAATGATCAATGTGCATATAACACACACACACACACACACACACACACACACACACACACACACACACACACACACACACACACACACACACACACACACACACACACACACACACACACACACACACACACACACACACACACACACACACACACACACACACACACACACACACACACACACACACACACACACACACACACACACACACACAATCCATTTTCAGACAGATTTCCCCAAACACTTTCCATGTCTGCTATTGGTCGATTAAACCAATGTTGTTGTGTCAGGCTTGGTCAGTGTGCTCAAACAAACTGAGTGATCAAGTAAAAGTTACAAATCTGCTTGTTTGGATCCATTTAGGATCCGTGGAAAGTCTAAGTCTATGTTACTATGCAATGATCCTCACATCTAACTTCACAACGTAATGAAGCATATGTGTGTGTGGTTGTCGGGATGTGAGGGACATGAGCAGATCACTCTGCCGTGAAGCAACACATTGATCAGTGTGTCAGGCCTGGGGGAAAGGTTAAGCCGCGTGGCGCTGCCCTCCGCTCCGGAGTGTGCCTGCCGGTCTTATCAGGATGTGAAAGAGCAGGAAAGGGCAGACGATTCCCAGGACAGCATCTGACCTTCACTAATCCAACAACCTCACTCTTCTGCTATAATGAACATAAAGGAAGTTGAGGAGGCGCTTTCTCAAACAAAAGACAAGACGAGCGAGAGTGTGTGCGGGAGACACACCTGGGCAGAGGGAGTGCAAACACTCACAAAGACACACTCATTGAGAAAAATGCTGAGTTGTAGCAGTTTTGAATCGTACATTGGTTCCTATATGCTGAGCAAGGTTGTTATACATACTATGCATAACCTTTCAAAGACAGAGTGTAAATGTGTGACTTTGTGCATAAATCTCAATGTTAAAATACTTTCTACTAACCTAGTTTAACATACAGAGAGAACTATAAGTGAGCCATGTGAAGGTTGTTTCCCCCCAGCATATAAAACATAGCAATTTATTGATGCTATGAAATATTAATTTGTCAGTTTTGGGGCAGGACTATCTATCAATCAACCAATCATGGCAGTTGAAATTACAGTTTGAAAACAAGATCATTTTTTAACTCTTTCCCCGCCAGCGTATTTTTTACTTTTTTAAGTTGCCTGCCACCGCCAGCACTTTTTCACAAAATTTTCATGGTCCCCAGAATATTTTGTATGAATATCTGAACATGCAATATATCAAAAGAGAGAACATAGCTTCTGCTTTTTGGCAAACAAACAAACAATAAACTTTTTATTCTAGCTTCATTTGTAACAACACTTCATAAAAAAAGTTAATTTTTTATCAAAAAGCTGAGAAAAACGCATTTCTGTCAGGACCACTATTGTCAAATACGATTGACAATTAGCATACAGTTTGGATTGGCGGTATGGTTCTGTTCTGGGTAAGAACTCCCTCCGCATCCATGCAGCCTAGCATGGATAAGAGCAGGGAGAGCAGCAATAAACAGTAAACAGAACAGAACCAGCATGAATGTATTGCAGATATCATTAATTCAAGATTTTAAAGTACAACATAATTCAAGAATTTATTCTGATTCAAGGGGAATCAGAATGCCATACTGACTGCACGAGAGGAGGAGCTGGGGATGGAGGAGGGTAATTAGCACCTGAGAAACACAATAGGTGTTGATAATACTGACGGAGCTTATATAAGTATACAGTGATGGGCGTCCTATTCCTATAGATAGACGTGGATCAGCTGAGAGTCAGCTGATGCGAGCTTGACTAACGTGACCTGCCAGAACTGACGCTATGCTTAATTTTTGTCAAAGACTACACCCAGATCGCATTCAGAATGATGACCAAAACATAGATGGAGTAAATCGAGTCCATCAACACCCCCAAAGCTTGGACAGTCCCATAGCTCATCCTGGGTCGACATTTCATTCAGTAACCTTAGGCAGTTTTGATTTATATGCTGTTTAATATGTTGATGATCACGTTATTTTACATAATGCATCTATATAAATGCTATCGCTTGTTTCTGCTTCTTCTTCACATGTTTTGTTTAGGAGATTCAGTACACTTTCAGAAGATGTGTCATAGCGCCCGCTACCGTATAACAGTGAAAACATGGAAAGCCAACGGGGAAAGAGTTAATAAAGAATAAAAAAACATTTATCCAATTATCAACTTTAATATCCACCAGTACCACTGGAATTAAAAACATTATTACAAGCTTACCGTTTTGAATCGAGCTAAGGCAAGCAGATAGTTTTGAACACTGGCTGGTTATGTACTTGCTCAAAAATTTATTTTGGATATTTTTTTTTTCTTTCATTCATATAAAACACCATTTTCAAAAGATGTCAGAATGGATTCAGAATGCGTTTTACTAAAGGAAAGACAAGACAGCAGAATATCACTATAAGTCATCACTTTCTTCTATTGTCCTTGTGTGGATAGACTGTAGGTTGCATTTGGGGTTTTGCTGCTTTAGTATATTGAATACTCACTGGGTCCTGGTTCATTTGGACAATAAGTTGTTTGACGGCATGTAGAGTGGGGTGGGCCCAAGGGGAAGGGTCCTGCCAATGACGGTTCAGATCAAAGCCCATTAGAGAACACCTAAGATAGAAACAAACAAATCAACAGTTCAACTAAATAAAACAAATGACAAAACACCAACACCGTTATCTTCTTTGTGAGACCTCAAAATACTGTGCAAAGCGACAATATCACAGCGAATATGCTTTGATGTTGAATATACAGCCATGGAGAGAGGGACTTTGGACCAATAGGATTCAATGTGGGTGGGGCTACCCAGTGCAGTGAAACAGAAATAAAAACTAATCAAGTGAAACTTCAAGTTTTCATGTTATTTACTTGAAGTGGTAAAAAGTTATTGAGTTTCAACATCATCACAGTCAAGCTCGAAGTGAAATCCACACAGATTCTGCAGTCAGAACTGCAGAAAATCACACACACAGTACAAGTCCACTCGTGCGGAGTGAGCAGAGCAGAGAGAGTGTTTTCAATTCATTCTCTATGGGAGATGAGCGGCAGGCTCACACAGGGGATTGTGGGATTGACAGTGGAGAGAAGTAATCATCCAAAAAGTTGTGAAGTAATCAACTTTATGCAAATGATAGGTCAAAAACACCAAATTGCTGTGGAGGCTAAGGTAAAGGCTGTGACGTCGGTCATAAACATGCCAAAATCAGCAGATTTTGTTCAGTAGTGTTTCTGGTTGGTTTAATCACTTGAATTGCATATTACTCACTTTAATTCAGATTTCAAATGCTGTTTACCCCCTTTCATTGTGGCTAGATTATGATTGGGTTAACAAAAGTGTTTTAAAGGGATAGTGTCATTATTTACTCACCCTCATGTCTCTCGACTTTCTTCTGTGAAACACAAAAGATGAAATTTTAAAGAAATTTGATTTGTTCATACAATGAAAGTTAATGTTGTCTAAAACAACACTGGGGGGGGGGGGGGGGGGGAACATGACACTGACCTTTTTTTTATCTAATTAAAAGATCTTTTGTGTTTGACAGAAGAAAGTCAAACATAGGTTAAATAATTGTTGACAATTTTTGTCTTTGGGTGAACTATTTCAAATTACACTATACTTTGAGAATTCAAAATTAAAAGTTATTATACTATAATTGGTAACCCTTTATTTCGATAGTCCACTTTAGTCATTCTACTAACTACAAGTAACTTTGCAGCTACATGTCAACTAACTGTCATTAGAGTATTAGTAGACTGTCTGCTAACACTTTATTTTGTTGCTCCCCAACAGACATTCAACTGACTATAAGTAACTTGGCAACGACAAGTCAATTTATTCTCCCAACCCGAACCCTAACACCTAACCTTAACCTAACAGTCTACTGACAGTCTACTAATACTCCAATGAGAGTTAGTTGACATGTAGTTGCAAAGTTACTTATAGTGAGTAGAATGTCTAAAGTGGACTATCGAAATAAAGTGTTACCCTATAATCATGTATATAAAACACTTTAATGCCTGTATCTTAAAAGCAATCATGGTCCATAATAAAGACAACAACATTGCTCTACATTTACAGACATTAAGGGCAGATCTCTGGTGTTTTGGGCGACATTGAGTGTTTTTTTCTTACACACCATTGGACACATGCCATCTCAAGCCATCTTTCCTACAGGTCTCTGTTTGTTATTTTCCTTTCCCTGAGGCAGTGGACTGATGTGGGGGACGAACAGATGCCTGAGTCCCTGCTGCTGTCCAGCTGAGACTCTGTGACTGTGACTTTGAGCTGAACCTGTAGTCAATGCTGCTGCTCTCAGAACAACACTAATCCCCAGTCAGCAAGGATTGATCCCACATCCCCTCCTGCATCTGCTTGAGCCTCTCTCTCTCTCTCTCTCTCAACTGAAAAACTACTGATTCAGCACAGAGAGAGAGAAAGAGAGAGAGAGAGAGAGAGAGAGAGAGAGAGAGAGAGAGAGAGAGAGAGAGAGAGAGAAATAGATCTGATCTCTGATTATGGATCTCAATGGCTCTCTGTGAGGCAGCATCGGTTAAAGTTGCTGCTGAAAGCACCTTCAAGGGTCAGTGGTGGCGTATGTCGTATGTCAGCCCTGTCACCACCATTGAACCATTGATCCACCTCTGCAGCTCTGCAGTTCACAAAGCCGTCACAAGGTGGCAGTCACTGACGCAGTTTCTGCAGGCCTACGGGAAAACATAGCGGGCCACGGCTGTATTCAGAATGATCGCCACCATTATATAAAAGCCAATAATGGCATTAGGAGTGGAGACAACACCTGCCGTGCATGACCAACTGCAGCCCCAGTGTAGAATGGCCACACTTGTGTTCCAATTCACATCTGTAGATGTTTACTCATTTAAAATATCTTATAAAATACTGTCTGGCAGATCAGGGGCTTTGAGTATGATGACATAATATAGTAATGTAAAAAAAGAAAGAAGCTAAAGACAAAAGGAAAACCTAAACTGGCAATCACTATTATTAAAAATATCTTAAAAATATCTATTACAGAAATATCTTACTATAGCAATAGTACATACCATTGTACTGTAAAATGAAAAAATCATAATATATTATGATACAATATATAATAAAAGTATTAACATAATTGTTATTATTGCTCTTGTTAGTAATATTAATAACAATACTAATTATTATCATTATTATTAGTTTATTTTACAGAACAACAGTATAATTACAATTCTTACATTTATGGTTGTCCTAATGTCTTTGCTTTAAAACATTGAGCTTTTATTTTGGGGGGGAAACGCAGTGAGACCTTAACGCTCCTCTTTGTCGACAACAGATTTATAAACGATTCGCATTACGAATCTAGGAAGATGGTTTGCACATGTTGCATTCCCAAATGCAAATTATAAGCTACTCAAACACACAACACTTGAAGAGTAGCATTTACTGTGAATCGAAACTGAAAATGAACACAGTGCTGCGCTTTACTCTGAAACATGCAGCGCGAATATTAAATATCTATATTATATTTAAATAACTAGTATAAACCATAAGATTTGTGATACTGGAAACTATTATATGACTGCTGTCATATAATATGTCACCCATAAATAATATTATGGGTGCATTCGTTCATTTCAGCTGACCTGTAGTTTCCCAGGTACACGCCGTCAGGGTTGAGCATGGGGACGATCTTAAAGATCACATGATCACGCAGGACCTGAGCGGTGGGATGTTGGCTGACCAGAAAGTCAATGAAACCTGCAGTAAAGACACACAAATACACACAATTAAGCCTTGCGCTTGACATGTAAAAGTTCATCCCAGTGCAAATTGAGTTTGAAAGACAAAAAAAATTAATAATTTGGACCGTAAAAGGCATTAAAATCAGAAGCTGATATCAGAAACGTACATCTCCAGTCAATACAAATGGAATGAAACAGTCAACAAAGAATGAAAGAGAGAGATTTATACAGCTGAGAAGCAAATATCATACTAATTAGAGCAACAAAATGAGAAAGAGAGACGGACAGAGGACAGACGGAGAGAAAGGCATGTCGATAGTGGCGGTCACTTGTCCTTCCATTTGCCCTGTACTGAGAGCGAATAATTGACAGGTAAACAAGAAGCATAGAAAGAGAGAGCAGGAGTGTGCATGTGAGAGAGGGCAGACCCCATCTCATTCCCTCATCTTCTTCAACCCCTCACCCACTCTGTCCTGCTCATTAGTGCTAATGGAGGCATAACAAGCTCTCTAATTGAGTCAATGTGGCACAGAGGCAGGCCACACTGCTATGCTATCTAATTGCTTGAAGTTCCTATATTTATTCATGCATATCCACATGTGTGTGTTATTAAAGTGGCAGGGCAGGTGACTTTGAAGCTTCGTATTGACCAAACTTCAGTTAAGCATAAAAGCCCTCTTCAGAATTACAACAAGTCCGAACTCAGTAATTAATTAGCAGCATGAAGATTTGGGCTGAGACGAGACAGAACCACTACTAAGTACATCAGCAGACAGTTCAAAATGGTTTGGATGCGCACAGAGGTGGTAGAATGATTGTGTTGTTTTCAGTGGCTGATTATAATGCAGGTTGACAGATGGTCATGCAGATAAAAATATAAAAATATACAACATCTACATACAATACTATTTAATATTGGTGAATAAATTACATTTAACATTTTTAAAAGAAAATTTGATTGGGTCCTGAGGAAAATGTCATCATGATGTTGTGAGCGCTTACCAGGGTGTTATGCGGTTGCCAAGCATTTTCTTGGTGGTTGCTAAGTAGTTGCTTATGGCAATGCTGCTTCCATATTTCAGAAATTCCAAAAGTGAAAGCTGACACTATTGTTAACTGAGCAATGTCTATTTCAAAATGGCTGATGGCCAATATCTATCTCTAACACACAGCATCCTGAAAAAAAATGATGGTTTTCTTTTCACAAAAGTATTAAACAGCACAGCAGTTGATAATAATAAGAAATGTTTTTCGAGCACCAAATCAGCATATATTAAAATGATCTCTGAAGGATCATGTGACATATTTTTCTTTTAGTTTAACATTTTTTAATTAGTTAGAAACGCCCCCTTCAGAACTACAGGAGACTCCCTGTTGAAGACCCCCATTCTAGGGCAACAAAGATAGGCGATAATGATTTGACATTAAGCTATGGATCCCTCTAACATAATTCACCTGTGAAAAGACTGCATTTGTCTCATCATTTGTCAAGGACACTTTCAGGAAAGACACGTCTCTGTATTGTAACGCAAAGTGAAGGCAGACTTTTTCTATAGAATTGATGTTATTGATGATATTGCCTTTGAAATCTGGCCATTTTGTCAGACTGTTGTGTCAGCAAGTGTTGTGCTCCATGACAGGTAAGGTCTTTGCCGGTTTTAAACAGATTTAGGAGTGATGCAGAGAAGATGAGCTGACACTTCCTCTAATCTGCCGTACACTCCCTGACCTCCTGTGTTTCCGCTCGTCCGTTGACCTTCACTCGCAGCGGAGCCCAACAGCGTGAAGAACTTAAAGTACAAAAGGAAAAGCGTTCTGATGAAGCCTAGCGAGGCCAAATGTCCGCTGGTCAGTGTTTTGTATCTCAGCAGATTACAGGATCTCAGGACATCATCGGGCTGTGTATGTGTGTGTCGAGACGAGACAAGGTCTTACCCTGACAGATGAAGGAAGCAGGTGATTCTCCAGGGTGAACGCGGGCTGTGAGAAACACCACCCGCTTTTCTCGCTCTTGATTCAGATGGGCTGAAACACACACACACGTACGTAGAAAGGTTAGTCTCAGCAGGAAGAGGTCTTGGCAGGACAGTTTATGTGTGGTCAGGAGCCATATGTCTGGGCCCTGGAGTTTCAGACCTCAAGACATGCAGCAGGAAACCCAGTATGACAGGACAGGACTGATAGGAAATGTTAGAGCTAATGAAGACTCCACGGGAGGACAAACACAATAAGCTACTGATCGCAAGAACAGGAGAAAAACATCTTGTGGCCGATGAATTTACAGGGACCCTTAAGCACCTACATCTTTTCAATTAAGAAATTACTCATTTCAATTTAACATTAAAATGAGTAAATCAAGTTAATTAAAGTGCCCACCCTCAAGTCTACAATATTTCAATGTACGTTTAGAGCTTTTTTGGCTTCATTTTTTTCACCAGGCGTCAGAAATAGCACGCATTTTATGCTGCAGGATGACTTTTGCACTAAAGTTACTCAAATCTCTAACTGTAAATACAAGCAATTATAATAAAAATGCTTGCCTTCGCAAGCACCACTAATTAGCATTTATTTTACACCATATGGACTCAATATTTACTAAAACAGAAGTTTATTATCCATCCCAGTCTACTCAGACCATTTATGTAAATTAAGCTGTGAAAAATGGGTCAGAAAGAGTCATTAAAACTTATTAAAGACAGTAAGAATTACACCGGTATGCAGAGGTTGGCCAACCATAATAGAGGTCATTTATATATAGAAGTCTTAAAGGTACAGCAAATAGCCTGTTTAATTCATGACACAGAAAGAGAGCTAGAACGAGTCAAATGTTCATGCAACATTTTTGGCATAAAAAACTTAAAAATATTATAAGTGTACTTCGGACTCAGAGAAAATACAAAATGCTACAACAGCAGAGACCCTTTTAAACTTTCTGTCAGATAGCAAAATCTAACAAAATCTAACAAATTTAACAAAAAATAAATGCTCCAAACGTTTTGGCCCTTTCAAAATGTTTGGTAGATAGGATTTTAAGCTTACTGTGTGTTTAAATGAATTCCATTCTAGATACTTCATCATGAATGCAATAATGACTCCTAGATCTGTTTCCAGATATTTCATCCTCTTCTCCTCTTTTACAGTCTCCAAAATGAAATAGAGAGGAATTTAATGCAGCGTGAATCAAATCAGTCCT
The DNA here is from genome assembly GCF_949319135.1 of Squalius cephalus. Lineage (NCBI taxonomy): Eukaryota > Metazoa > Chordata > Actinopteri > Cypriniformes > Leuciscidae > Squalius > Squalius cephalus. The sequence goes on from NC_137137.1 coordinate 8,670,455, forward strand.
CCTTTGTGAGCGATGCCAGTTAGGAATGGAATGGGAATACCATTCAAGTTAATGAAAAGAAAGGCTGGACGAATGCGAGAGGACTGCCAACAAAAGCTCCTCTTTAAAAGTCTGATGTGCTTCCAGGCAGAGAAGCGAGCGTATTTTAGTCTCAGAGCATTCTGTTCCTCAAGGCGGGAAAGCTACTGGAACACGCACGCCGGGGAATTTGTTCGGCCTTCACGGATTTCTCTTATCGCCAGTGCTGTCGGTTGTCCGAACAGGTATGCCGGAAAGGACTTTTTCAAGCAAGGAAATCACACAACGACCAAGAATTTACACCTGTGAGGAGACTGAAACAAGCACACACACACTTGCAGTATATATAAGGTCGCTGTTATCCCTTTCTATTAGCAGGCAAATTGATAAAATACATGGCATTCTAGAAGACAGACACTGATACACTAAAAATACTCAATTTGTCTTTGAACTAATATGGGTGATTCTATTCAATGCAGGGGTAATGCATCAAGATGAAAACTAGACATGGGATGACAAATCATGCACTGTCTTTATGTATGTGTTTGAGTCAGGGGAATATCATAGAATTAATAAGGCACACACACACACACTGACACCTCAGCAGTCTGAGGAATAGCAGAACACAGGTCAATCCTCAAAGATATCCTCCTCACTTCCAGACTTGACCACGAATGAAACATTAAAATATCCATATGCATTATTCAGCAGGCTCCTTGAATATTATATCCATCCATCACTAGCTGTAAAGACAAGCATGGCCTAATACATTATGTCTATGGTGACTCGGGCTCCCGTGGGGCCGTCTTAAAGTCTGTAAGGCATTGCGAAGGCTGAAGGGGAATGATTAGAACTGTACCAGAGATCATTGTGGCAGTTCAAACCTGTCGTCTCAGAGGCAGCTTTTACCAGGAGCAAGAGATTGGGTTTATACAATTCTACTCTGGTAACAACAGCTTCAGCTAAAATAAAAAAAATTCTACAGTAAAAATGGGATAAATTCACCTCCACTTTGATCACAAAAAGAAACGCAACATTGTTCCAGTCCTGAATGCTGACTAGTCAATAAAGCGTTCCAGGAAAACACAGTAGGCCTATTACATAAACCCCCGGTTTCACAGACAAGGCTTAAGCCTAGCCCCAGACTAAAATGCTTGTTTGAGCTGTTTTCTTAAAATATATCAGTGCCATTGTTTTGTCTCAAGATGCACATCAGTAATGTTTTTTTCTAAGGCATGTTTATAAAAGCTACTTAGATGCCCTAATTGAACTAAGGCCTAATCCTGGCTTAATCTAATCCCTGTCTGTGAAACTGGGCCAAAATCTCTGTGCATCACCACAGAGCACGGGCTTTCAAATGTTTTGATGCCACAGACCCACAAATAAGATTGCAAAGGACCCCCTTCCTAAAATATAAAAAGGTAGCTTGTATAAAGGCCTAATTATTTCACTGTATTATTTTATTTAGTTTATTTTAATATTTTATTTAAAATAATTAGTTTATACTAAGTTGAATTTACTTTTTCTCTTCTATTTAATGTTTGTTCTGAAAAATGTTTTAGAACATGTTAGCATAAAATATTTGTGATTATTTTAGTGTGATTTCCAAACAGAATTTAAAAAGCATAATTATTGGTTTTAATATTATTATATATTATTTTTGTCTTTTTCTTTTTGTACAATACTTATGTATATGTATATATATATATATATATATATATATATATATATATATATATATATATATATATATCATCATCCTTATATGCAAATACAGTATACATTTGTAACAATGTTGGCAGAAACTATGGCTTCCATAGTACATTTTTGTAAGAGTAGTTTTCATCCTGTCATAGTCACTGCACAGGATGTAGCAGAAAAACCACACTGCAGTGAACAGATGATTATCTGTCATGTAAAGCAACTGTTACCACATGGATGGATGGATGCGCGCGCACGCACACGCACACACACACACACACACACACACACACACACACACACACACACACACACACACACACACACACACACACACACACACACACACACTGCCCTCCCATGAGACTGGCTCGTCTTGTATGTCAGGTCAATAATATATCACGGCCTCTCTCGCTGTGTCCTAAACGACTCTGGTGATCGTTGAGCTCATTGCTATGTACACAAGCCTAATATCTTATTGATCTCATCTGGGTTTGTGCTGAGCTGGAGGAAATGTTGATTGCCGCTATGCAATGTTCACCCATATATATTCTAATCTGCTTCCTGGGGGCCTAAAAACACTTCAGCATGGGCTGCAATCATAAAACATTCGTCGAATTTTACAGGAAAATTTCTCTCGTCGCCTCTCTCCATGTCCTTCACAGAGATGGATGGCTTTGCCATTCAGAAGTCTCAGTGGAAAGGCTTGAGTGTTTGCTGGAAATGTGAACGCTTGCGTTTCAGCAAGAGCTGGGTGTGCGGGTCCATCAGTTATAAATCCCACCTCGGGCCCGACCCGCCGCAAACAAGCCAGCGGATGTAAAACAATGCAGCAGCCTGGAGGCAAACGCTACACTTAGACGTGCGGGACAGATGGGGCGAGCCGTGTGTTTACCTTATGCTGAGCCTATACACCACCCTCCCCATTAAAGCAAACTGCCCAGTAAGATTCATTACGAGTCACTTGCAGCGATTCCATACGGTTCTTTTCAGAATTAATACACTGTAAGATGTATTTTTAATGTTCATTTGCGTCAGTGTTTTTATCAGCGTTTTCCAGAGGGCCCGCAGCTTAGCAGAGAGTAAATGTTTATCTTTATTTTGAGAACTGCTGCGTGAGCTCTCTTTCTTTCCTTTTTCTTGCTCTCAAAATAAAACACATGACATGACTTGGAGTCCCTTGACCTGCAGGTGGTGCTAAAGATCAACAACAAGCTTCCACACATCCAATTCACCACCTCCAACCCTGCAGAAAAGACAGAAAAAACTTACGAAACAAGACAAATGTGCTTTAGCAATCTGAGAACTTTTTTTCTCCACCCATTTCGCTGCATCAGTGCTTTTCTTACACTCTGTTTTCCATTGACACCCGTCAGGCATCCTGATGCCTTAATGTAAACTTTACCTTGACCGATTTTATAACCTCCCCTCTTCTGCTTACCTATAAGGACCTGGTGGGACATAAACAAGCGCTCTCTCCTATAGATGAGACACGCTCCCAATTAGACCATAAAGCACTGGTAATGGGCTGACTCTTTTAAAAGGACTCCACAGGCCCGCTCTATATCTCCTTTAATGGTGCTGCCGGCCCGATAGCGCTGGGAATCCCTCATCTCAAAGAAGATCCCACCACTCCAAATCATATGAAAGGTCAACAGCCCCGTTCGGCTCCTTCTACTGCTCCCTACTTCCATTAGGAAAGGAATGAAAGGCGGAGGGGAAACGAGAGAGAAATTTTATGTTGACAACCTTGGCTGAGACAACCAGCTCAGCATATTTCTCACCTGAGAGCACAAGTCCCCACGTTACCACCCGACGTGACGAAATAAAATATGTAGGCTATATATGATCAGGTGCGATAAATATGTAAATGGCGTCAAAAGACGAGAAGTGTCTTTGACACAAAATAAAAAATCTAATGGATTTTGAAGGTTATGCAGATTGTGCAGTTCGGCTTTTCTCCTGTGGTCGATGTGCCACTTTTAATGCAAGCTGATAAGACATGAAAAGAGCCCTGACGTAACACAATTACCTGGGATCTTTAAGAGAGCTGGAACCCGAGCAGATCAAATTCAGCAGAAATGGCAGCTTTGCTCTGTTTAAGACGAGCCGAGTAAGTTTCATCACACCGGCCCGAGATAGATGACTCAAACATGACAGGCTGCATTTATTTTCTACTGTGTCCTTTCTGTAGGGTCAGACGCCGCCGAATCCAAATCTGCTGTCAACCACAAGCCCTCCATTATTATTAGCATTAGGCTACTATAATGACATGCAGAAACATACATGTCGGGCCTAAACGTCTGCGAACACTAGTGAAAATGCTTGTGTTGTCTAAATAATATATAATATAAAAATGTTATCCTATCCTATCCCATAGTTCTCTGGACATGATTCCACTGCGGAAAAAATATTTAGACTATAAAAACAACAAGGATATCATGCTTTCTTTAATATATATATATATATATATATATATATAAGATGGTACTAATATGATACATGATATATATATATATATACACACTCATTGATTTTTTTTTAATAAAAGTATGATATACTTATATATATATATCATACTATCATAAAAAATATTCAATGTATATATATATATCTAAGTATCATATTAGTAGCATCTTACACTATTACTGCATCATGCTACTGTCACAGTACTCTTCTGTAATAACAGATACAGTAAATATACAGTGAATATATTTGCCATGGCCGCCAAAAGAGTGCATGAGAAAAGTCTCATTAGTGGGAGGAATACGGAGTCCTGGTTCTGTGCCCTCCAACTTCCACCCCATGACAACGTGGGCCTTCTTCCTCCAAAAGCATTCAGTTATTCCACACGGCACCCGGCACCTTCACGCTGGAGTAAATCAGCATCAGTTTGCAGCAGCAGTGGAATGACACGCTCACCCGTGTGTGCGTCATATCAGCCGACACGGACTAGCTGTAAATTGTCAGTAGTGTTAAATTTATACAGGGCGCAGGCTGCTGTATGGGTGCCGGAGCCGAACCACCATCAACCTCCCTCTTTCTCTCACTCCCATCTCACTTTATTTTTCAAGGACAGGGCTTTAAAAGAAATAGAGCTTTACGTCTGTGGATTCCTGCCTGTGTACAGGTCAGGTAGAAGCAGAACAGGCAGTATGCATCGCGTCTCCTCACGGATTTTCTCTAGCCACAGGGTCATAAACCATTTTTCACCCCTGGGCTCCTCTACGCTACTCTCTCACCTCAAAGCATCAGACCAGCTCTTCAATCTGAGATCTGATTCTATTCAAACGCCGCCTCTTTGAAAGAAACCCCTTGAATACATCCATCTCATTCTTTTACATCGCATTTATCGCTGGCAGTGAGGCAGATCTGGGCCAGAGCAAAGCCGGACTGTGAAAGGACTGTGTCTGAGTCAAAGTCAAGGGGATAACGGAGGTCAGACCAAAGGAGAAAAGAAAGCAAAAGTGCACGGCTGGGTCAACAACCCGCTCTGCGCGATGCCGAGTCAGAACTGAGCCTGTAAGTGGGAGCTGAAGTGAGCAATCAAGGGCCGGAGAGATTTTGGTTCCCTCAATGCACTGTAAGAAGCGAGTCACTCCAGAGGATTACAATGGTATGTTATGACACTGGTATCAGACAGAGCTGAAAAGAGATTGAGAGACAGCAAAACCCAGCATGTAAATACAACTCTGAACCCTCTTAAGCCCCGTAGATGGTCCGGAGGGATAAAAGCACAGAGCGCAGGGTGATTAGAGATCGATTTAGCGCAATCAAGAACCCCCTCTTTCACCCATGCTCATCTCCGTGAAATGGAGAGATCTCTGTTCTCGACAATTTCAAGACAATTGAGGTTGAGAGAGGTGGAGGAAGTGTCAGTGGAAAGGCTAGAGAGGGACAAAGAAAGAGAATCAAGGAGCGAGAGAAAGACAAATAGTCATTTAATGGGTGGTCATTGCTCGTTGCTTGTTTTAGTCAAAAGATTTGTGTTGCCAAAATGGCTACTAATTAGCTTAATAAGGAAAGGTCAACCTGTGATCCGCCCCGGGTAGAAACAGAGGACTTTGAGAGTGCGCCATTCAATCAGAGAGGGGAAAAAGGATTTGAACACTTTAAAATGTATGAATGTCATTGCTTTGGAACACAGCAAAATCACAAACCAAGTGATTTCTTTTAAAGAGAGGTAAATGTTTAATAGGTGTTAAATGTCAAAGCAATATGTATACTATTCAAAACAAAGAGAAAAGAACACTTTCCTGTTAATGTGAAATACCTGTGTGTACTTAAGGGAGAAATTACTTCTATACCAGGGCTGTGCAAAATTCAGAACAGAAGAACTTCTAGGCCCTGTTTACATCTAGTATTAAGATGTGTTTTGGTCGATCGGATCACAAGTGGATGGCGCTAAATAAATACAGGTGTAAACGGGGTCTAAAACATTTTGAGCTTGTCCACTTTCGACCACTTCCAGAGGTAGTCGAAAATGCATTCGACCGGATTGCTTTTGTAGTGTAAACACTCATGTGATTGAATGTGTTCGAATAGCCACAAAAGACCGCCTACTCCCCGACTACTAGGAAGCACGCTAGCCAGACGGAATTTAAACTTTGGCTGGAGACCCAAGTTTGGTCCTGATTTCTAACACACACTCATGGCGTGGTCTTGCGGCTGTCCGAGTAGAAATAAAAGCTACTGCCCTCCGCATGTTTTTCTTGTCGATCTATCGATCTATCTATCGATCGATCTATCTATCTATCTATCTATCTATCTATCTATCTATCTATCTATCTATCTATCTATCTATCTATCTATCTATCTATCTATCTATCTATCTATCTATCTATCTATCTATCTATCTATCTATCTATCTATCTATCTATCTATCTATCTATCAATCTATCAATGCAGTAATTCTGCATCCTGTTTTTCCAAATTCGTCAACTGAATAGTATTTTACAAGGCATTATCAATTCAATTCTGAATGGTGAACAACCCTGCTTCATACACACAAAAACACACTGCTTGCAAATGACACTTGGTTTGATATTCTATTATCTAATGCATTGATATTCATACATTTAAGTGAGGCTTAAAAATCTAACTACTTTTTGTGGCCACTATATATTTATGTGATGGAGAGAAAGAAATGATGATTGTGGCAAAAACAAACAAAAAAAACATCCTTTGGCATCAACTGACAAATCCAATACCATCTTTCTATCCTTTTAACATATGAGCTTTCACAGATGACAGACCATGTGAAATTGGGACTTGAAAAAAGAAAGAAGAAAGAAAACAGCAAGCCGCCTCTTGACATTAAGGAGAATAACAAGAGAGAAAGAGGGAGACAGACAGACAGAGAGGGAGAAATCTGTCATGCTTAAAGCCCTTTTGCCAAATTGCTCGCCCTCGATTTGGCAGCATTGGTCATAGTCTCCCTCCGCTCTCCCCGAATCCTGCCTCGTCCCTTCAAAACAGAAAAAGAGAGGAGAGAGAAGAAAGAATGCCAGTCTGTGCTCTGAACGACAGGGAATCAGAGAGAGGCAATAATAGGGCTTTTTGAAGAATGCACGACTGAACTTTATGGCTGCCTTGCTTGAAAGGATGAGTTACAAACTAGAAGAAAAAAGCAGTTGTGATTTCTTTGGGATTTGCCCCTAGCTGTGCTGCCCCCTACGTACGTGACAGTGGGGGCTAGAAGGGCATGTAACCGCTCGCCACTTGACAGCCAACCACTGCTACAGTGGAACCAAGTCCGGTGCTGCCGTGGAAACAGGCCTAAATCGAAACAAGCATTGAGCAACCACAAAGGTAAACCTAGCATGAGATTCAAGATCCTTGTAGGGGCTGATGTGCAGCATTCCTGCGAGAGAAAGAGAAAGAGAAAGAGAAAGAGAAAGAGAAAGAGAGAGAGAAAGAGAAAGAGAAAGTGAAGGTACAATTCTCATGATGCATCACTTTCTCTACATATATGTAACCCCTCTGGTCCTACTCACCCCGTTATGTGCGGGCCTTGAACCCGGGATGGAAGGATGGAAGGACCGCAGTCTCTAATGTCAGTTGCTAGAGCACCTCTTGAGATCAGGGGAGTGAGGTTTACATGCACAGCTCTTACTAGCTGGCCTCTGTTACACTCACCCCCCTAAACCTCTCTCCTATCTGGGTCACAGCACCAATGTATCCCCTCAGGTCCTTCTCGCCCCGCGATAATGCGGGCCTCGAACCCGGGTCTCTGGCGTGGGAGACAGGCGCTCTAACAAGGAGGTTAAAGACAGCAGTCTCTACAGTTAGTCGCTAGTGCACCACTTGAGATCAGGGGAGTGAGGTTTACCTGCACAGCTCTTACTAGCTGGCCTCCGTTACATATGTAAAATGTAATTTCAATCAAGCAGTCTAAAGTCTAGTCATTACTGTAGCTTATTCCAAGAACCGCCCACTTACTCACCATAAAGTGTACTGTAAAAGAAAATGCAACGATTCCAGTGCCAATTCCTCTTAATAGTAATTTGAAGATATGTATTTATATTAAATATTAAAATGAAATTATTATTATTATTATTATTATATATACAATAATATAATTAATATATTAAACAACAATAGAAAAAAAAACTCTTTATTTTTGAGATTTGTTTTTAAGATTTTGTCATATATTAACAACCATACTGTAAATACACCTATTTAAGTCCCACAAGTTATGAGCTCGATTTACTAAAATGAACCGACTTACATTTATTAATTTTTAGCATTTAGTACTTTATTTGTAGCCTGGAAATCCAGACCCAAATCCGAAAGATTAAGGGTCTGGCATTGAGTAATGAAAATCGCCCAACTCGAGGGGCAGCACCCAGCATGCATTTGAAAATCTCACTGCACGCAATTGGATAACACTACAACCAATCACTGTCGTGATTGCGCTGTCACTAGCACTGTCGTAATCTATTTAGCTCTCCTCTGGCCCGCCTATATCAGATACACCGATGTGATTGGTGCAGCTCGGCTACAAGGGCATAGTTAATGAGCATCATTACTCAATGCCAGAGTAACTCGCTGAGCAAATTCAAATTGTGCTCTCGCGAGAACTCTGGATTTCCAGGGTATTTTATTTGTAGTAAACACTTTAAGTTTGCTATTTAAAAAAAGTGTCATTTTTATGTTGAATTATGTTTTTTAAAACACACGCGCAGAGTGTGACGTCAAATTGTGACTGTTTCAGTGTGTCTAGAAAGGATTCGCCCGCTCTACTCCTGAGCGCAAGTCCCCCTTCGGTGTTGTTGTGTAAAGGCCCTGATACACTCAGAGCGAAGTTCTTTTTTGTTCTTCGCTTATGGGTAAAAATGTGTTCGAAATACGTGAGCAGCGATATACTGTTAGCGAACATCCAACACCACCCAGGGGCCCACACATCTGAGAGCAGAGTTTAGATGACTCTACGCACACCTACCCATTACGTAATTGTCACGGACCAATGGTAGTACAAAGGTATTTACCAGACGGAAAATTCCCTTTGGCAAGCTGTTTCAAACTCGCAAAATGAACTTCGTTTTGGCCTGATTTTGTTTGAAATTATGTCACAGAAGTGCATTCTTCGATTTCGCTTGAAGTATACCGGGTCTTAAAGTTTTTCGTGTTTATTTTTATCTTACAGTTTCTTTGCGATTGCAAGCAGTATCGATTAAAAATGAGATGTGCAGTCAAATGTCCCGGTGTGTATGCTGTTTAAATGAGTGTTCTCAACGATACACTTGTTTTACTTTGTGGAGTTTTGAAGTGTTTTATAGATTAGATATTGTTTCTTAATCAAATGCACCGTGCGCCTGTTCATTCTGTAATCACAGCATTGAACTCACAGTCGGTTTCGCACTGTGGATTTATTAGTTTTCTTGCACCACTGTTTAATATGTACAGCAGGAAACTCTTAAGAGTATGGTATTCCATCTGTACTGGCGGTATATTTAACTAGTGAATTCAGCCAGCTCATGGCATTTTTGTGTGCAATATATGCACCAGACGGTCAGTGAATGGACTGTGGGCGGACCGTGGGCATGCGTCTGAGACTATGCAGGGCATAACTAACCTTGTGCATGCAATAACAAACCCTTGCAATCTCAAAAGGTCACTTGGATCATGTCAGGCTCGATACAATTTGTGTTGAAACACATCTCTGGCTGGGACAAAGCAAGTAATTTTACACACTTCACCCACTCAGATTCCAGAAAAAGCTTGGGCTGTAAGCGCAGTTGAAAGAAAGATGCCTTTTTTAATATAGGTTATTAGTTTCCTGCCCCCCATAGAGTTCTAAATAATTTCTGAAAGCAACAAAGTCCAGATGGAAAACCTCTCTCTGCACCCAACTTTATTACGCAGTTACAGCTCCAAGGTTTAATTTCTCTCATGGTTTTTTTTTTTTTTTTTGCCTCTTATTCCTTCTTTTTTTCTTCCCTTTTCTCACTACATAGTGAGATCCCTGACACTCAATTTACAGCCTCACCATCTCTGTCAATCTCAATCTTATAGTCTCTAAAAAATATATTCACACACAGACCTCACTTTTGGCCAGGGGCGGCAATTGTGGATGGCAAACTATTTTCTTGAGAGATCCTTTTCTCTCTCTCTCTCTCTCTCTCTCTCTCTCTCTCTCTCTCTCTCTCTCTCTCTCTCTCTCTCTCTCTCTCTCTCTCTCTCTCTCTCTCTCTCTCTCTCTCTCTCTCTCTCTCTCTCTCTCTCTCTCTCTCTCTCTCTCTCTCTCTCTCTCTCTCTCTCTCTCTCTCTCTCTCTCTCTCTCTCTCTCTCTCTCTCTCTCCTGCTGTCTCTCTCTCTTCTGCTGTCTCTCCTCTGCTGTCTCACTCACCGGGTTGTCAGTGGTTTATTGATTAAGCACTGAGAGAAGAAGGTCTTTCAGATCTCTCTCTCTCTCTCTAATCAGGAGAGAGGGAGCACTTGTGGATGGAGCATAAACTCAACATGGTCATTTCTCAGATGTCACTGATCAGAACAAGACTACAAACACAAAAGGCAAGGAAAACACAAACATAAACATTTGTTTTTCTAAGTCACACTGGGGACTTTTCATTGACTTCTATTGTTTGTATTGACTATTGTCTGTATGTTTGTAATTTATTATCATTTTATTCATAATTTTAAAATAAAATAAAATATATAACCGTTTTATGTTAAAATAATGATTATTCTATTAATAATTTAATTAATTGAAAACAATTATATTTCATAAGACAAATAATAATTGATTCATTTTTAAATACATTTTTAATCAATTGAAAAAATATATATACATTTTTGTTTTGATTTTATCATCTGATCCCCACACAGTGTTCGTTATAAGATCATCTTATCTCAAGAATTAGGTTTTTTCCTTTGTGAACAAATCTAAATATATCATGAACAAATTACAAACAAATCAAAAGGATCTTAAGTACTTTAACTGGTGCTTCACACTCTCTCCATTACTACACACTGCAGTCAAGCAGCAGATCAGCAAAAGCACATTACTAGATAAAACACACCTCAGGACTGTTAAACCATAGTTTTAACTGCTATCATTTTCACTTTACATTAATAACCTCTTCAAACTTTCAATTGACCAGCCCACTCCAACTCTGACTGCAAACATTTAGGGCCCTATCTTACAGCCGGCGCAATGCAGCGCCAAGCGCGACGCAAGTGTTTTTTGTTAGTTACAGTCCGACGCAGTTATCATTTTCACGTCCAGCGTCACGTTGTTTAAATAGCAAATGCATTTGCGCCCATTTGTGCGCAATGGGCGTGCTGGTCTGAAACCGAGGTGTGTTCAGGCACGTTGTTGGCGCGTTGCTATTTTGAGGCAACAGAAAGACGCCATTGACCAACTGAAACCTGGTCTAAAGTCAATGGCGCAATATATATATATATATATATATATATATATATATATATATATATATATATATATATATATATATATATATTTATATTGTTATTTATTAGTAATGTGCACCTATTGGAGGGTCCAAAATGTGCGTACATTCTGATTATTACACACACAGGGACGCACAGCAGCACACAAACATGCCAAATATTAAAATTAAAAGGATTACAATGTAAAATATTATTATTGTCAACATAAATATATGGTGGAATCCGGCTTGTCCCGTAGATGGTCTGCTTGCGCACTTTTACCTCGCGCACGAGCAGTTCCGTTTGCGCTCTGGAGACGCGTTCGGTCTTTCCACTATCAAATTCCATCATGTAAATAGCGAATCCGCCATGGCGTGAGCGCAACTGGCATTTAAACGGAATGGGAGGTGAGACTCTGATTGGTTTAAACACACCCATTACTCATTAAGAGCATAGGGACAACCCTTTTAGACCATGAGCCTGGCGCCGACCATTTTTCCCATCGTTAAACTAGTAAAAGTGGATTCGGAAATGCCCTAAGTGAACTTGCGCCGTACGCTTTAGACCATGCGCTTAGATTGTTAAAATAGGGCCCTTAATGTAAATGTATAATATTTCTATTCAAGACATGAAATCAAAATTGGCCCAACTGACTCTTTTTTCTTATAAATATAAGTGTGCATGATTCATCTGGGCTGGTCATGCTCTTCATGACTCTTTCTCCAAGTTCCTTTATTACAGCAGAAGGTGTTGAGAAATGACATTATGAGTGAGCTATTGGAATCATTCATTCAAACAATTCGTTCAGAAACACAGATTAATTTAGGAATAAAACAAGTACCTGAGTCATTGAATCATTCATTCATTCAAAAACACATTCACCCAAAAGATTTGTTCAGAAGCACATTCCGATTCAGGAACACCACTACAGCATGACTAAGTTACTCAGTATTAAATTCTTATTTATCAAACTGTTGTATAAAAGCAACATACTGAGCAAACTTACTTAAAAACAACAACATATTCTGGTTCATATGAAATGTTTAGTCCTTAATTTAAAGGGCAGAAAGTATTTACTTGAAGGCAGAGGAAAATGTTTGGCTAGACATATTAAGAATTGATCAAGAGTGGTTGTAAAGGGCACGGACACAGTTTGCGCTTAGCATGTCCAACTGCACACTTTTAATTTAGCTGAGTTTGGTTTTAAAGAGACAGATGCCAGGTGCCCTTTAAGTCGAATACGTTTGCCATTTCCTTTAAATGATACAAGCAAATTTAATAACGGCCTCCAGGGCTTACTGCAGCCACAGTTGTGTGGGATGCATTTAGTCTGACTTTGATACAGATTAATGAAATGTCACTTAATTGAGGGGGATTTGCTTGTTGAAAGAGGGTCCAATTTCAGCCCTTATGTCACATATAGCCCGGGAGGTGATTGATAGTTGACTGTTGACCGTACCGAACCGGGTCACAATTACACAACATTTCTCTCTCTCTCTCTCTCTCTCTTCAGCCCAAGGAGCCGCTTTTCCCTACAGCACATGAAACATGCTCACACTTTATTAGTACGTATGTTGTGGGACTTTCTACTGAGGGAAACAGAGTGAGGAAGAAAAGAGCTCTTATGAGATGTGTACTTCTCTCTGAGGAGTTTGCCGTATTCCTTGTCTGAGCAGATACACTTTAAACCTAAAGGCTTCAAAACGAGCAGAGTTTGAAGCTGTTCTACAAAAGACAGGCCCTGAAGGATCTCACCGAATATGTTTACACGAACAGCGATTTTCCAAGTGTATATGGAATTCTGGGGTATAAGATGGGCAGAGGAAACTTCTATCATGATGAATATATCTCTTTTCAATTAGATAGTGAGTGCATTCCACTTCCAACATGAATATTCAGGACAGGTATATTTTTGAATAATGGGCCTGTGTGGTATTAACACAAGACTATTTGTACTGGTAACATCTGCTCTTATCTCACAGCATATTTAACAGCTTAGTCTGAAAATATATATGCATAAATGTGCTCTCGCTGCACCCTCAGCATTTATTCTAACCTCAAACAGCAGTCTACAACAAGGCAAATGTCTGAAATGCCATCTGCGGCAGTACAAATGTGCCAATGTAAAGGCCATGGCAGTGAGTTCAATCCCAACCACGGCCCTTAAAACCAGACAGGGTAAAAATAGAAGATGAATTCATTTTCAGGGCAAAAATGGGGGGAAAAAACTGGGGCATGCAGTAATTATGATAAATGACACAAAATACAAATCCACAAAAGTCAATGCATCAAAACTTCCGTATGCATTACCTTGTTTGACTAAACTTCAATGCAAACTCACCCTGAATTTGTTTGTGCTTGTGAAAAAAAAAAAAACTCACTGTTGATTTAATGTGCTGAATATAAAAAATAAAGATCATAATATGAATATGTGCATTTGTTTCCTTTTTCCTGTGATCCTAACGCACAGATGTCCCTTTATTAGCTTCTAATAAGAATAAGAGTCGATAGATTGGTAATATCTTTGGTCCGCCCGCACAGTGGGATAATTGTACAGTTGGGATTTTGCTTTAAGAGTTGTTCATCTCCCACAGGGAAGATGCTATTAGCTCATCGCTCTTCTCAAAAGGCTAGGCTGCTCACTCACTCATTCCTATGAATATGCATTAGGGCAATAAAATTCCATATGGAGCAACACACAGTGGGCTGCCATTTTGTGAGAATGTACGTTTGCATATTAGAAGCAGTTTGTTATGACAATGCAGTGAGTTAGCATTCAGCTACAGTACAAGTTGCAGTTTGTTTGTTGATGTTTACAATTGGAGAACAAATTCCTCACCCGCAGAGCAGATTTGTAACGCTGTAAATAAAATAGTGTTAATTTACAATATCTGTCAACTAGCTGCTGTACTTTCACAGTAAGTCTTACAATACTACAGAAGATCTAGTATAGATAAAATGGGATTACAAATTTAAGAATCTGTTTAAGATCTCCTGATCCTACGTCCTAACATGACATCACATGAAAAACTAAGGTGAAGTAGATTGTATTTAGCATTTAAGTAAAGATGACATCAGATGAATGATTCTGTTTATCAAAGTTTCTAGCAAGAGGTTTCTGCCAGTTCCTGTTCTCTTTATTGCAAGTCAAATGAACCAGATTACTGAGACTCCACCTTTTGTCTTTAATGGGAGCCCCTGTCCCATTCTTTGAATAGTTATGCTGATTGGATTAGGACTGGTAAGACTCTAGAGTCTGGGGTGGGTTCCTGTACCTGCATTTTTCATTTGCACGCTTTGTTTAAGGTTGTCACCCAGGTGCTTTGTCTCTTTCTCTAAGCACTGCCCCCTAAAATTAATGTTAAACTACAATATACAGATACCAAGTTGGACCTTGATGATTGCAGCAAACAAACAGCAAGTTCTTAATAAAGAATTCTGCTGAAGATACACAGAGTCTCCTGGTCTTTGCTTAAAGCATTTTGCCAGCAAAACCAAGGTCATGGGATCGACCCGTGTGTGTGGGAAATAAATATACTCCTTGAATGTAAAATGTAAGTCGCTATGAAAAAAAAAAAAAAAAATCTGCTAAATGCATAAACAAGTTGTAATCACTTGTTTTTTTATCTGGAGTAAAAAAGTATGTGTGGGTTAGGACTCTAAAAGCAAAGTTCACCAAAAAGTATATATGCAACGCCTCCGGTCATATTCACCCCGCTCCAAACGGCACTCGAACCTGCATCTTCGGCAGACACGGTAACAAGGATGCTAAAGACCGCAGTCTCTAGCGTCAGTTGCTAGAGCGCCTCTTGAGATCAGGGGAGTGAGATTTACACACACAGCTCTTACTAGTTGGCCTCTGTTACACTCACCCCCCTAAACACGGCACCAAATGTAACCAGTCCTACTCGCCCCGCTCTGAGCGGGAATCGAACTGGCGTCTCCAGCATGGGAGGCGGGTTCGCTGATAAGGACCATAGTCTCTAGTATCAGTCGCTAGGGCACCTCTTGAGATCAGGGGAGTGAGGTTTTTTACACGCACAGCTCTTAGTAGCTGGCCTCCGTTACATATACCTTACCTTTTAAAGATTGTGGTAGGTAAAAATGTTCTTGCTCTTATGGTCACGACAGCTGCATGTACTTGATAGTGAGAAGTAATATTGTGAAATATTAATACAATTTAAAATGACTTTTCTATTTCAATAAATTTTTAAATGGAATTTGGCAGAGCTTAATTTTCAGCAGCCATTCAATATTTTTGTTTAAACAATGAAAAGCATTTATATGAAACCGAAATCTTTACTGTCAGTTTAAATTTGAGTCCTAGCTAAATAAAAGCATTTCTCACAAAAAAAATCATACTGACCCCAGTATTTTGAACGGTACTGTATTATATGTACATACGTACATACATGCATTCAAAAATCAAATAAAGTTCAAAGCCAAAGGGAACATGACTGCCATAACCGTGACTTCAAACGAAAATCCACTACTTACAATACTACTTGACCAAAACTGACCTAGCCACGCATCCATTCTGTAAAGTTCTCAACAACACGCCATTTAACTGTGATATAAGTGTGATTAATTCTTAACTGTTAAGTGAAATCCTGGCAATATTTTACAGTGTATTACACAACTTCCCTCTAATGTAAAAGTCACAGAGAAAAGGGTTGAACCTACAAAATGAGAATCTTCATCATCCTCTCATTTCCCCGGTTACCTGTGATGGCAGGCATGGAAGGAGGGTGTGGATTTGGTGATTACAGCGTTGCCATGGCAATTGGCAGGTCAGGCGGAATGGGGCGTAAAAAGGGCCCACGTTTGAAGTGGTAAGTTCTTTCATAATGCTTTGATCAGGGATATGTTTGTAGTGGGGGCAAACCTGAAGAACAAATAGGACTTCAGAAAGATCAGCTATCTGTTCAGTAACGTTCAGCCTCTAAGGGAACAGAAAAAAACCCTCAACCGATAATCACTGACTTTTTTATGCAGATTACAGAGGGAAGAAAGACAGAAAAAGCTTGGTTTGGACCGATAGAGGGGGAGGATAAGGAAGAAAAAAGACACTGCTGCGGGAGCAGACGTTCTTTGACTCTACCCGTCTTGCGCATGCCAGCCTTATATTTGCACAAAGACGCTGCCAGATGAAATTGTAGAGTAAATACTTACACAGCACACGTGTGTGTGTGTTTCCCACTCAGGAACTCTAAAACACTAGAAAATGTAATTGAAATACAAAGCAAGCAAAATACAAATGCATGTTGGTGCAGTTAAGCGTAAATTTTTCAGCCACCGAACAGCTTCTCGCGTCTGCCTCTATATGTGGGTGTGTGATTGAGTATGTTCTAGTGACTGTCAGTAGGTGTGCGACTGTACGGTCTGCAATAACTCCATGTGCCTGGTGCCACCACAGTAAAGCCATTAGATCTCAGCAGGAGAGCCACAAGTACTTTAGTGCTGTAGGTGTGACCCAAAGCCCCCAACCTCCTCCATCACAAAGCCGAGGACGATGGAAAACAAACCAGGACAGGACAGAACGCAGTGGGGGCACCAGTAGGGGGGCTACAGGTTGGTGTGGGTAGGATACTGATTTCCCCTTTCTCATGTGTCAAACCATCCTGAAATCACGTTGTTCCCTTGCTAAAAATACCCAAGCAAGTTCTCTTAAACAAAAAGCTCCCCTGTGACACTTCATAAGAGAACACTGGGTACACACTGGATCATAGTGTGTACTCTTGATTTATAATTGTCGCTTTCGCTTGTTCCGTCTAAGGAACGCTTTTAAGGCTAGCACGAAGAAAAAGCATATGGTGCAGGATTACATGGCCTTTTGAGCCTGATCTTGCAAAAGAAAACTCAATTGAGGTCCTTCGCCATAATAAACAGTGAGTGACTACATCTTCTTCTCAATAAAATATTAGCTTTGTGACCCCTCCCCCTCCTGTTGAGAGTTTCCAGGGACCGCGGTCCACTGAGAATATGGGAAAGGCAGGACTGTGGTTGCATGGCAGGAGCATCAGATAGGATAATGTATTATTAAAACCCCCAATGTCTCAGTGTTTAATATAATCAGCAGCAGAGCAGACACGCTCTACTTACGGCTTTGTTGCCTGCCGTCTCATCTAATCCATACCGCCTTTGCTCTCGCGGAATTTGCCGAGGTATCTGCTCACGAGCGCTCCGAGGAGACCGAGTCTCAGCGGTAAACTGGGGGATGGAGCAGGTATTTCACAGAAGGGGGGACAGAGCCGGGATTACATGCAAGTGGCTTACAGTACAGTCAGTGGAAAATTGGTAATTATCTTAGGCACTCGGACTGAACAAATAAATGTTTTGGCCATGATCTGTCCCGCAAGAATGGGCAGAGCGGGTTATGAATCTGAGCCTATCTCCACAACAATCAGCATGAGAGCACGGGCCGCATTATGAAACAGTGCAAAATACTAATGAAATATTAGTTGTTTGCCTCGTGTGTCAATGAGATGAGCCTGGGCATGTTCCCACAGGAAGACCTGTCAGTGGACTGAGGAAGAAGGAGAGGAAGAGCAAGACAGACAGGATGAGGAGGCCTTGACCTTTACTGTCAGTCGAGAGAGAGGGACGGCGACAGTGAAGATCAAGAGAGAAAAGAAGCCCCAGAGCCCCCTGACTCCTTGTCTTACACCAGTCATCCGCTGGGACACATCATTCTGACCTGCTCTGATCCATGACTGCTCTGCTCAACAGCTTTCCACCAATCAGCAGGCAGAAAGTCCTGTGACTGCCACACACAGCGCAGCTATCGTCTGCACAGGAGACAAAGAGCACTGTTTAAAGAGCACGGTTCGGATCTGCAGAACGTTGTTGTGTTTGCTGCAAACGTCACTAAAAGATCTTTAAAAGTTTTTCAAAGAAATGCTTACCATGGCTGCATTTATTTGATACAAAATACAGTAAAACAGTAACATTGTGAAATATTAGTACAATTTATAATAAATGTTTTTCATTTTAATTTATTTTAAAAAGTAATTTATTCATGCTCCTTGAGAAATCATTTTGATATGCTGATTGGCGCTCAAAAAACATTATTATCAATGTTGTCCTGCTTAATTATTATAATTATTTTAGAAACTGCAATAGATTTCTTCAGGGTCCTTTGATGAATTTTGAAATATACATTTTTCATAATATATGATCAATTTAATCCATCCTTGCTAAAAAACATTTTAATTTCTTTCATTAAAAAATATCTTATTGACCCCACTTTTGAACTTTAGTGTATATATAGACTCTAACTTATACTATGCTACGTTTTTTTTCTACTTTGTGTCATGCCTAACACCCCTTAATCAGGAGCAATTTTTTCCAATTCATTTTAAGTTCATTTCATGCCAACGCCAACACTTAATGAAATTCATTATATTTTGACAAAGTGTAAAAAGATCGCATCTAGGGGATTATTATTACTTCAGGCAACTTTTTCTTAACTGTTTAGTCTTCACATTGTTTTAGGAAAACAGGTTGACAACTTGACACATACAAAGGGTCTGATAGCGGGACAGGAAAGTTTTTTTTTCTTTAAAAAACTGACATATCAACAGAGGACAGAAGCACAAGCACATCCTGGCCATTATCCACACCTCTGCTGTGTTTCTCTATGAACAGGGGAGATATTTTCAGCTAGCTGCACAAAAAGATCTTATGTACTGAAATACAAAGCTGTGTGGATGTAAGTAATAGTTGTGCTTATTCTAGTGAAATCACACACACGCATATTTAGATATGCAGATATGTTAGTTATCCCTGAAAAGAGCTTCCTCCATAACAGGGCAGCAGTACAGTAGGAGTAATTGAAGGGCTTGTGGGGTTTTAATCCGCTCTCACTTCCTAGCAATTCACAAACAGTTTACCACAACACTGCTGTTGCCCTACATGCATAAGATCAAGCAGTGGACTTCAGTGAATTGCTGTACAACCAGTGTCACTTTTTTTTTTTTTTTTTTTTTTACAAGAACATCAAACTCTCATACTCTTAAGCTGTTTTCACACTTGGTTTGATTGCTAGGTTTGAACTTGAGTTCAATTCTACCCTCTCCCTGCAGGTCTTTTTTTTTCACAAATGATATTGCATTATTTGGTTCTGAAATTAAGTGTGGTGCATTTGCGTCATCTATTTAAGTGCTACCGGCAGCTGTTTACCACTGTAGCTATAGCAAAATTCATAAGGAAGAGTCAAAAATGGAAACCATTGTTCATGTCATTTTCCCTTCATGTTTTCATGCCTTTGATTTACCAGAAACAGCATTTGCAATGTTACTGGAAATGTGCAGAATGTGAGAGTTGGTCATTGAAGGCGCAGGTGGGCGCACGCACACGCACACTTTTGTACATCTATCTTAGTACGGTCATTCATTGACAAAATGCAATCTCTAGATCCTTACCGTAACCCTACCCATACCCAAACCCTTACCCTAAACCTATTTATAACCTTATCCCTCAAAACCAAGTCTTGATCCTCAAACAGGCCTTAAAAATGGCTCTCAGAAACCAAACACTTCATCAAACGGGTCTACACTGTGTGAAATGATCTTACTGTCATTCTGCTTTCCCTACTCTCGCTGATGTCCACTGAGCAGAGACCAGCACTGAACCTCAAGCACCACGGAAACCCCCAGAACATACAGCATTCAGAGCGCTTCAGATGACCCAATAACAGGAGCACGTAGACCTCGATGACAGCTCTCAACACGGGACATTACTTTGTCCTGTGCTGTGGGAGGGAAAGCAGGTGTGTGTTGTGGTGTGATGAAACCTGAGGTGACAGCTTGTGTTTTCATTCGGCCCCCCGCAGGACACAGTAGCCTATAGCGGTTTGGTCACGCTGCGTCAATCTCGCTCGCTCTTCGTTTCTTTATACCATTTATTCTCCTATGGGCTTTCTCTCTTTAATTCAATTAACATAATTCTTATTTTTATCAGCTTCTTTCCATATCAGACCATTTCACATGACTTGCATGTGTAAACAGTGAAGAAACGCGGTTCTTCGAGGATGTATGTAAATTGTATTGATCTAACCTATAGCTTAAAAGATTGCTGCATGTTTGATGTGTATAGCCTATTTAATTAGTTTCCATACACGTATATATGATATTCCCTCGTTATAATAAAACAGCCTTGATAATGAATGACGCGTTCTCACCAACACAACACCTGTCAATCAACATAGTAAATAAACGGAACATCCTGCAGCGCGAGACCATCATAATCATTACATGAATGCAGAGCCGCATTTCATCTAACATTTACTCACATATGTGTAAATGAACTCCATCCTTCACTGCTTCATTATTGCATATTGTCTCACTTGTTTTTAGGTAATTTAATTTGGATTTCATCGATATTTTGGAAAAAGTTTCTGTTCACCTGCTGTCTTAACCAGGTCGATTGGTTTTAATGGTTACCTCTGACAATGATTGCTTGTATATGCTGTAGGAAGGAAATTTCATTTAGCATGTCTTTTCCTTTCTCTGCCGCAAACTACCTTGCGTCATTTGAATATGCATTCTGATTGGTCAGTTTAGTAAAGTATGCTGTATGGAGAAAAAGAATATATAGAGGCCTAAATAGCATCATGTATTTTCTTTACATTAACTGAGTTTTGCTCATTAATTGGTAAATGTATTAAACCAAAGTTTAACTATTATTTTCATTCCTTTGGAATACATTTTTGAGGCTCAGCCTTGCCTTCTCGGACAGATGGCCACTGTCAACGTCGCCCAAAGCATTGATTAAGCGAAGCTGAAAGCTACAGTCTACCATGTAGGTCATCCATTGTAACATAATGCTCAAAGATCAAATAATTTCAACTTTGAACCCATTTGCCGCTGACCTTTTGAAACGCAGCCAAGAGTTTTCATGATTTATCATTTCGCAAATGGTACAGGTGCAAAAATCAACAAGATGGAAGAGAAAACGTATGGGCCTTCATAAATCAAGTTATACATATTATACAGAAGGCTATAAACAGCTTAATTTTTGGTAAATGAATTGTGTTCAATTAAATTGATAGAATAAAAAATGAAAAAGAAAGATTATTTCATGACATGCTGATTAATTCAATGTAATCACATTTATCAATATCTGCTGCGAAACCCCCCAAATGAACCCTTTTTTGGCCTTTGCATCACATCTCACAGTTTTACATCATCTTGTGCTACACATTTTTTAGATGCTGTTAAAAGTATGCTTTAAAATAGTAGTAAAAACACACTTTAAAAATGCTGCAATCTTTTCCATTGTGTAGCAGTCTGCCCAATTGTTTTTGAACGCGAGTGTCTTTGTCGTGGAGTGCTGACTGCAGACTTGCAAAAACATGACATTGGCTTTTCAAGCTTACAGCTTGAGTTGTTTCCTCTTTCGACATTAGACTCTGTCTGTTTCTCTGGGAGGCCAATCAAGGCCACTTCTGTCGGCTCTAGTCCCCTTTACTGACGCCTTTGTGGCTACGGCCAGATCCCTTCCTGCCTGCCAGGCTATCAACACCTCTCTCACCCCGCTCTTGTAGCACACACACTAAAATACATACACGGCCCACCACTCAAAGGGTCTCAAGTGATTCAAAACAAAACCCTCAGACCACAGTTATTAAGCACAGACTTTACTGAGCGTAACTCCCTGCTGCCTTTAATCCCTCCACAGGGGTGACATCCAAAGAGCCAGTATTCATGTCCAACAACGCTGGCAAAACCAACCTGGAGACTTTTAAAGCACCCAGCTTAGTCTCGGTAACCATTTTCTCCTGGGAATGGGCATGAAAGGCTTACAAAAGACCATGGAAGGATCTACAGATCTGAGATTGGAAATAACTCTATATTAGTTTGGTTTCTTGGCATCTGTACGTAGCCCTCGCGCAGTGAGGCCTCTTCATCTCATGGTGAAGACTAGTCTCAAAGCAAGCCAGAGCTCTGGCAAATTAGGGTTCTTCGGCCCAGTATGAAGCTTTTGTGTTTTCCTTTTCAGCCACAAAAAACCCATCTCTTCAGTCCTCACAGAGCACTGCCGTTCTCAGGAAATGAAAGTTCACTTCCTCATACTGAGGCTTGACACTTTTTTTTGCGGCTTTTGTCCACTTGAACCTTCAGAGAAACACAGGTGAACCTTGAGAATACTAATCACGAGGGCTCTGAAATTTTAATACTTGACACACACACAAAAGAGAGTGTGCACACGTGTGTACCGGTGATTGTGGAATTGAGTACGGAATAATTCATCATGTCTAATTAATTATTCAGAGTAACGGGGGAAGATGTCATCTCAGTACAAAACTTTGTAGTGCAGTTAAAAAGCGAAGATGGGCAGAGACAAACTCCAGCAGTCTTCCTCACCAGAGCTGAGGTCTGCTTTAAGATCTGCTTGCTCCCCTACGTTTGCAATGGCTCTTTAAATCACACGTGATTACCATTTAAATAAAACAGCATGCTAAACGACTGCTGCCCACTTCTTATGGAGTGTTTTACTATTATACGGCCACTAAAATAGATTTTCTTTGTAATGTGAGGACACTCAAAAGGCCAAACAATGCATCCTAAAAAAAGATCTTGTTGTTCTATCAGGCAATTTAATGACTGCAAACAAGGGAGATGAATGCAATCGTATGCCTCACTTTGAGTCACTTATAAAAGGGTTTCGTTCATATTAGGGGTATCCTCTATAATAGAGCAGCTTCTACTGAATGTCAACATACCCCAGTCTGAGAAAAAAAAACAAAACAAAAAAAAACATTAATAACCCATGCTACGGACCACAGGTCAAATGCTCAGAGCAGTTACGGAAACAACAATCTGATCTTTTTCAATTAGAGAATTTGTTTTTGTTTAGCCTGCCACAATCCCTCATCTGCAAGAGGCAAGCTGTCACTCATAATTTTGGCAAAATCCAAGTCTATGAATATTTCATTGCCATTGATTCCTTAAAGCCAATAAACTATTGTACAAATTGCCTTTGGTTCTGTTTCTTAGCCTTGGCACGAAGAAGCTGTCTGCCAGTATTATATTGTGTGATCTACTATCTCCATATAATGTTGACTAAAGTGCGTTGACTAATATATTACATTGTGAAAGATTTCTTAAAGGAATAGTTTTATAATCCTTGTTCAAAGCTATAGAGGATGGCTTCGAAATTCTTTTTTTTTTACCAGACTTATATGATACTGTCATCATTTTTATAATTATTTTATAACTGCTTCAGTTGCCCAAATTAGCCAACTAATATATACACGCTGAATGCCGCAATTAAACTAAATTAAGTATTATTCATAAAGTCGTGATATAAATCATGGTAATATAGGTAGTGATAAAGATTTGTGATTAGATATGTAGAGATTACGAAATGTGTATATATGTGCTGCAGATGTTTTACCATTAAACTGCTAAACTAAATGTTATTCTCGATAGAACATCTTGTCTAGCTTTCAAACCGTGATATGACTACTGATGTCATCATATGAAGACGACAATTTAACACTTTTAGAGGAGACTGTCTGGCTAGTATAAGAGAAAGAAAGGCTGAGAGAAAAGAAAGAAACAATGACATGAATACTAAGCAGCTCTGATGATTAGAAGTGTTGCTAAGAGCAGCTCTGTGACAGTGACATTGGCCGTCAATGTCAGACGACTCTGCCGCGCCTCGGCAAAGAGCTCCATTTTGAGCCATAATTAGCTTAAACATCCCTAGTATGAAAAATTCATGATAGCTTTGGATTTTTTAATTGCGGGAGCATTCTGCGTTAATCGAAGTCATTTACAGAGCCTTCTGCTTGACATGCGGAGGAGAGGAAAATAAATCAGACGTCTGACTCTCTCAGCCAGTTAACCCGTTTCTTCTGCAGTGAGATGTTTATTTTAATAGGGCCTGATCTGACACAGTTCTGGTCCACACAGATCAATCAAACACTGTCAGTGTGATACTCAAACGCAAGAGGAGGTAACAGTGTGTAACGGACGTGGGACAGTAAGAGCCGTGCATGTAAACCTCACTCCCCTGACCTCAAGAGGTGCTCTAGTGACTGATGCTTTAGCGTCCTTGTTAGGGTGCCCGCCTCCCACACTGGAGACCACGGTTCGAGCGGGGCGAATAGGACCGGTTACATTCAGTGCTGTGACCTGGGTGGGAGTGAGGTTTAGGGGGGTGAGTGTAACAGACACAGGTCAGTAAGAGCTGTGTGTGTAAACCTCACTATCCTGGCCTTTAGAGAAATACTAACTGCTACAGTCTTTAGCGTTCTTGTATGATATTGTACCGGTTACATTTGGTGCCGTGACCCAGATGGGAGCAAGCGGCAACCTTCCGGTCTCTCTCTTAAAGGTGCTCTAGGTAACTTTTTAACCTTAACTGAACAGCTTCGGAGTCAGTGGAATGGTTATATTACTTATTTCGGGTTGAATGGTGGTGGTTTCGCACCCCCCTGGTGCCCGAGAGCGGAAAAAACTCACTTGCAACTTTGGGACGCGGGTCGGTGTCAGGAAGTATCGCTTGATATCAGGTCTCGCGATGTAACGAATTGCTTGACGGCACTGCACACGTACACGCCCCTATTCAAGCACCGGCGGGCTAGCTATAAGCAAAGGGCAACGATAGATTGAGTTATGGCTGAGGCTGAGCCTGTAAAAAAGAAGCAGAAAGCTAGGAAATCTTTGTCGGAGGACCAACGAAAGAGGAAACGGGAGACTGACCGAGCAAGAAGTCAGACTCGAGTAAATATATCGGACCGGCTTTTTCAGAATGGTGAGAACTGAGAGAAACAGAAGCCTGCAAAACGGATGCTGATCCTGCTGTTGCACTTGTAAGTTAAGTATCTTTGGAATAAACTGTGTTTAATATTTAAATTTCAAGTAATTGTGACCTCAGGATGTTTGCTATTGTCTGTAAAGGTTTTTATTATGATCGCTGTCTGTTAGGGGCTTACTAGTACGCTAGATACTATAACTTTGTCATAGCAAACACGTTTGATTTCTGTAGTTGTTTGGCCGTTCCTCTGTCGGTTTTATTTGTGTAACTTACACTTTTATTTTATGTCACTAAGTCAACGCGTCTGATAGTAGGCAATATCAGACGCGCAAAATGTTGCACATATCATGATCGAGCTAGAAAAAACGTTCTGATGTTTTCTTAGACAAGCAAAGGTAAACCATCATTCTACCAGATGAACTTATAGACCTTGCTAATATAACTTTAGACAAATATTAGCCTCCGATATATATATTTTTTTTATGCTCATGCCCATTCTCCCAAAAACAAACAAACAAACAAACACGAAAGCAGTAGTTCGCCTCGTTCATATCGTTCGTTCCCGGTAAAAATACTAGTATGCATGACAACACAATAAATAAAAAAATCGCCATCAGCTGGAAAGAAAGTATTGCTTTACTTGCCTCGGTAGACATAACTGGTTTTGAAATAGCCGGTTCCTCTGCTCAGCTAGGTTGACAGCTGATCAGCTGGGTTGCTCGTGGCGAGGGGGGAGGAACAACAGTTCGTTTTTACGACAGAGTGTTTGAAAGCATTATACTACCAGACACTAGGGGGAGCTCGTAGAGAAAAAACACTCAGACTTGCATAGTGTCCCTTTAAAGCTAACACGGAAGTGACTTAAACTGCAGTTAATCGACTGGCCGCTAGAGACAGGCTCCCATGTTAAAATGCCCAACTTTACAGCAGAGAAAAAAAGTTTACAGCCAGGTACAAAAATTGGTTTTGGTCTATATAGATAATTTTGCCCTTCATGACAACTGTGATGGGGGGTGAATTTTTTTTAAACTTTTTTTCGTTTTCATGGCCACTTGAGTGACAGGTGGATTGTCGCTGCTGTCACTTCTAGCCGTTTGTCTGCTGGCAACCAGGCAACTCAGCTCCACCCACTTCCCGCTTTGGCCATTTCCTGTTATCCGGGAGTGACGCGCTGCCAAGACAGCGATGGTCGGCCCCGCCCACTTTTAGGCTTCAAAAATGCTCTTTAGAAACCTACGGGTGACGTCACGGACAATAAGTCCTTTTTTTTTTTTTTACAGTCTATGGATGGGAGTGAGGTTTAGAGGAGTGAGTGTAACGGACGTAGGCCAGTAAGAGCTGTGCGGGTTAAACCTCATTCCCCTGGCCTCAAGAGGTGCTCTAATGGCTGCATCTGTCCTTGTTAGCACGCCCGCCTCTCACGCTGGAGACCCGTTCGAATCCCGCTCTGAGTGGATCGAGTAGAACCGGTAACAAGTGCAACAGGCCTTCTGAATCATTGACTACAGATATTGCACTCTATGCTTTCGGGAGATGAGCATTGTCTGGAATAAGACTTTTAAATAGACTTTCTATTATTGGCGTGCTAAAAGGTGAAATGTGTAATTTCGTCGTCGGCAAGTGAAATTGCAAATATATTAAAGGAGAACTCCGGTCAATTTTAACATTGAGCTCATTTTTTTGTAAATTTGGAGTGCTGTCAGTACAGAGAACAACGACAAAAATCGGTGTTGCCTACACCGTGTTATCCTCTTTTTAAAATTTGCACCCTGTTGATTTCAATGGGGCAAGTTTTAAACCTGCTTTTAGTCTCTTAACATCCTTGATGTGTCATTACAAGTGCCCAGCCATGTGAGTGATTCCTTTAGAGTGAACGCGGGTGAATCTGACTGCAGTAGATGTGAAAGATATGAATAAAAGTGATGTTAATTCAGCCAGCGCACATACCTGTATTTTCTTCCTGTTTTCGGTCGAAGTCCACAGTAGTCGATTGTCGAGTACTCGACTACTGTGGACTTCGACCGAAAACAGGAAGAAAATACAGGTATGTGCGCTGGCTGAATTAACATCACTTTTATTCATATCTTTCACATTTATGATTTTTTTTTTTGTTGTCATTTTGGAGTGTTTGGAACACACTACATTGAAAAAAGAGTTTCATGGCAAAAATAAAGTCATACGGGTTTGGAACGACATGAATGTGAGTAAATGTCTAGATTTCCTTTTGGCTAAATTATCAACTGTCCCTTTAAGAAGTTTAAAAACTAAAGGGAGAATGCATTAAAGCAAAGTCCATTTCTCATCAACAGAAAAATCACAGAAAGGCCTTATTGCCCATTGAAAAGGAAGATCAGTGTGTGATTTGTCCTTGTCTCTTCTCCTTCCCTTTCTGAAGTATTGTTCAACGTTTTTCAGGTCGAGGGCTGGGCCGAATCAATGTCCATGCATCAATATATCACAGCCATAAAAAACAATTTACCTAAAGCAAGATCTCGTCCATTGATTCCTTTCTGTGCTATCAAGAGCTGCGGTCTGCATAGGTTAATAGCATTTACAGAGGAATGTATGACCTTCCTCTAAAAATCAGAGGGGGAAAAACGCAAAGCAAACAAAGGAACAGCAAATAAACTGAAAATGTAATACGCTACTGCTACACATTCACTCTAGTGATAGAAAAAAAAATGCATTGGATCATTCCAAGCGTTTGAGGGAATTTTGGTTTTGGGGTGCTGAAAACGTCAACCGGACGAGGACACGTTTTACTGAGTCTTTCAACTGGAAAACTACATTTCATTCCCTCTAGGCTTTTATGTTCATGTAAATCAAAAAGCAGGAACGAGTGAGTGTGAGTGTGTGCGCACGTGTGAAGTTGTGAACTGTCACTGATATTCTTCCATATGCTTCATTGTATTAAATGCTCTGTTGGTTTGGACGCAAACATCGCACTGCTCCTCTTGCAAAGCTCACCGGTTTATTGTCATCACTTGTGAAATTCTAAACAGCAGCGCAAAAGTTCTATTCATCTCGACAAATTTCCTATTCCATGCTGCTTCCATCACTCCAGCCCCCCTTCGGTGACAGCGTTTGTCCCACCGGCCGCCCAGTCGCACGCTCCTGCTGCTAAAGGATGACGAGTGGAGTGCTGAGCTGCAGGTAAAGGATGATGTGTGAAGCCCTGCTGCTGACGGCAGTGCCTCTGTGACAGCACATCAATGAAAGACGTGATGGACGTCGTCTTGGAAGCGGGCCCTGATTAAAGAACCCCCCGCCCAGCAGCACGCATCTGCCGCCCATCCCTGGTCCGCTGTCACCGCGGCTGGATACAATAAAATAGCGCTCAGGGTCATCGGGGTTTTCGGTGATGTGACAACAAGCACATTTCACAAGTGCCAATCACAGATGTCTCTCGTAGGCCCCTCCCTCATCTTTCTTCGTACTATCTCCCTCCCTCATCTCATCGTCCACTTCCCAGCTACTCACCCAGGGATCTCTGGGAAATTCAGCATTAGGAATCAGCAGAGATTTAACAATAGATCTCTTCATTAGCGTTGAGCGGTACGGAATACTAACATAATGCCAACTGCATTCTACACAGTATAGGATGTAAATGGTATGTAAAACAATATGCAATATGGAACATAAACTCTTTGTTTCAGTGTTGTCACATAACCTCGTTATGTTTAATTTAGTCATTGGCATCTTATCATTTTGGTTAGAAAAGTCATTTTGCAATTTGAATCCAATTTTGGGTATAACGGTTTTAAATATTTAAAGCTGGATCAAACGATAAATAAGAAAAACTTAACTTTAAATTTTTTATAAAAATACAACTGAAAATAACAGGTAAGTGTTTGAATATGGCATGTCGGTAACAGTTTAGATTAGGATTCAATTCTCACTATTAACTAGTTGTTTATTAAGATGAATATTTTGATATTGGCTGTTTATTAGTACTTATAAAGTACATACATCCCTAATCCTACCCAATACCTAAACTTAACAACTACCTTACTATTAATAAGCAGCAATTCTAAGGTTTATTGAGGCAAAAGTAGTAGTTAATAGTGAGAATTGTACCATAATCTAAAGTGTGACCAGCATGCCATGTCTCAATCCCATTTCCGTTTCTCCTCCCATAACTCCCTGTCAACTGAGTAGCTGAAAAACCCTCGTCTCAAATCTAACCTACAGATAAACAGACTTGAAAACACACTGAGAGTTTTCTGTACTTTTTCTTCTAGAGGGTGAAAAATCCAATGCAATGAAATAGAGCGATTCTCTCTGCAGTGAACACACGTCCCTGCATGTGCCGGCCCTGACGCCCAGCTCAATCCATCATTACTACACTAAATCATCTCTCTGCCAATAACACCACTGCAAAATATTACAGTCATGTGGATACTGTTATTTTTAATGACATTCAGCAGTCCCCTTGGGCTGATGGAGCGAGCGAGAAATACAGAGAATGAGAGAGAGAGAGAGAGAGACTGCATAGGTAGGCAATAACATTTGGCAGAAAAGTGCTTAGCAGTTTGAAAAGAGTCGAGAGCGAGAGAGCAGTGGAAGCGTTAAATACTAAAGGAAGACTACAGACTGTTATCTCCATGACAGATAATTGCTAGTCTGTTCAGTCGAAAGCGTTTTAAGGATCTATGAAAGATCTTTGAGATCCTGGGAAAACAAGAAAGGGGAAAAGTTTCCAGCAAGCTGGCGATTCCAACTCCATCATCTGGGTATAATTGCTCATTTAATATTAGAATAGGTTTTTGACATTCTCATTTATTACAAGAGCTCAGTGCAACCTGAACTTCTGAGTATGTGTGTGGTCTGATATCAATGTCACACCTCCTCAATAACTCAGACAGGCCAGTGTGCTTATCTTTCTTTGACACTCAGATCAATCTTGCTTTTAATCCTGAACCCATTCGCAGTCTCTCTCACCTCAACCCCACACATCAAACACAAACATCACATCCCTCCTGTGAATGTGCGTGTCTGTGTCCAATCAAGTCAAGGACACAGGATGGGGCTGGCTGATCTTCCAGAATCCAGATTATACACTTCATATAGATAGCAAACAGTGCCGGCCGGCTGCTGACGTTTAATACTCTTATTTTCTTAGAATGAAGTGAATTACTCTATATGCTGAGAAAAACTTCAAACTTTTATCCAGTTGTCTTGAATTATTTCAATCAATTCAAGACAACCGGGTTTGTTTGTTTTTTTGGTGAAAAAGAAAACAGCTTACACTGACGGTTTGTTTGTAGAATAAAAGTCTTAATTTATTCTGTTGATCTGTACATTGAACAAGAGACTGCAGCACACACGCGCATAAACGCACACGCACACACGACTGATGTTAACCGGCGAAACCAGCTGCGCACAGGTAAAGACTGCAACTGGTTCACATAGAACATTTGATTTCGCTTTCCATTGCCTTTTTATCCTTGTTCTCTGTTTGAGTCCCCGTGGAGTCGGACACAAGTTGCAGTGAGGCCGAGTTTAGCTGAAATTAAGCCGGGTCAGGCCTAAAAACACAGTATGAATAAAAATTCTCCACTGAGAGTCTTTTTAGTCCAGGCTTAGACTTGATCAGTGTGCAAGTAAAGCAGACCTAACGTATGGGGAACAGGGACTGTTGTGAGCAGGAAGATCCCGCTGACAGCAGCTCTCACTGACTCCATGGTAAAACCAATACTAACCAGTACGTGACCATATCAAAAGAAAATACCCACAACCACCCACAAACGCAGACCTGAAAGAGAGCAAGTTCACAGTTATTTCATCCAACATTCTCCATCAACGACTTTCCAGAAAATATCTGATTTATATATATATATATATATATATATATATATATATATATATATATATATATATATATATATATATATATATATATGAGAGAGAGAGGTTATTCAGCAGCAAGAATGAAGAAATGACAAAGACATGATAAAGACATAAAATATGAAATGAAAATCAGATTTAAATGCAATACTATCAATTTCTGAACTCATTGTCTGGTCTTGAGGTCAGTTGAGCTTCACATGACACAGAATCATCAAAAACATCTTGACTGGAAAGTGTTCGCTAGCAAAAGCTCTCACAGTACACACTCTAAATGGATCAACTGTCCGCATTGATATATCATTTCACAGAAAAAAGCGTCTGATTGGATTTTTGTGGACGGACTGATTTACGTTCTGCTGAGCGCCAGTCGCTCGACACACCCGTATTTTTTAAGATGTTTTTTGCTGAACTAAAATGCAAATCAGACACTCTGTTTTCAAACAGTTCTTAATGACGACAACAACAAAGTTTCTTTGGGAGGGACCCACTTTGGTAAGTTAAGAAAACCCTCTACAGTTCACATACTGCACAATATCACCACCACCACCACCACCACCATCACATGTAAGACTACCATGTTAGTTGCACTGTAATTCTACAGTGGGATTGACTTTCACATTAACTGCTGAGGACCGCATTGCTGTGAGAGTCAACTGCCCAGTATGATTTAGGTAGATGGTTTGGATTATCAGGTTTCTTACTCCAGCATTAGGTTTGTATTGTACGATAAAGACAAGGTTATATGGCCACGGATAGATCCTGCGTGCACGGTATTTAATATTCTGTTAAATTGGAACAGAGTATGTGAGGTAATTAGTTAGAGAGGTATGTCTTATTTGAAATATTAAAAACTAAATCTTTACGACGTGTGCTGAAAGCAATTCCTAAGAGTTTATCCGATGCTTTTTTTTTTATCCCAAAATTCCTGCTGCTATAAAATTAACATTAACCAGTTGTATCCATGCAAAGCGGAACGACCTCAAGAAAAGTAGAAAAATTAGCACCATCTGAGGTAATTAACACAGAATAGACAACCCACGCCTGCTGTAGCACCATCAATGGGATAAAAATTACTGCAAGAAAAAAAAGAAAAATAGCTTTCTACTGCCACAGAGACATCGACACAGTTGGTAAGGGAGTAAAACACAACATCTGAAATTAATCTACACCATATAGACTGATTTATATCTCTGAATGAGGTATGAGGATAGCGAGACCGTCCTGGAACACAGACAGACAATGATCGGGAATGAGGTAGGACTGTGACTCTACAAGCTTGTTTTCAGACTAAGAATAACCTGAACTTGTGTTTTATCAAAAATACTTTCTTTTTTTTTTTCTCTCACTAGTAGAGCTGAGAATATTGTTTATTATATAAGAGTGACTCTGAGTAGGGACCTTTATTGTAAATGTAACCATGAAAAAAGTGAAACCGCAACAGGAAGTTGCTGTTCTTGCGATAGCGGATTACTGGGCAGTTTTCGGAATTGCTGTGACATGTGGGCGGGTCCTCAGCATTTGATTGACAATCTCAGCACGTAGGTTAGTGAAGCAGGCCGGAGCAATTAACTATTTTCTCCCCGAAGAATGTCATTCTAGTTTTTCTTTTTTTTGGCATCATAAAGGAATGAAGAAATAAACGATTAAACGCGTTTCAATCTGAACAATATAGCCATATCCATCTAAAGCTTAATGCTATTGATACGGAACAGAAAACAACATAAATCAGATAATGAAGTTGTCGACAGCACAGCAACACCTTGTCTTTTTTCAGTAAAAATAAAATATATATTCCGCCTACTTTCCTGTTCGTTTAGCTTAGGTAACTGTGGAAAAACTTAGCAGGGGACGTTTTTGTGCAAGTTCATATTTATAAGACTGATCACAAACTGTCCGTTGCTGAGATTCCACTTTGGCTTATTTTCAACAGAACAACACCAACACACATTCAGATTGGATGAAACTCATTCGCCATGACAAAACAACTCCTGGACAATATGCCAAGAACAACTCAGATGATATGTTGATCCCTCATGCGCTTTGCACCGGACTCACCATTTTCCAGAGGCACAGACCAGCTCAAAGCTAAGCACCGCTATTACACAGCCACTGAAAAGCATAGGCACCAGCCTCACCACAGTCTCCCAGAAGAGAAAAGAGGCTTTTGTAGCCTTTTACCCTATAAATACTGTACATGATTGTATTTAAAAGTCAGATTTTCCCTGATGGGATTCACTGGTTTGATCTGGCAACTGAAGAAACTTAAAGTTTTTAATTTTCCTCGGATCTGAACGCCACCGTGCCCGAATTCAGTCTCGGCACAGCTGCGAGACAAAAACAAAGCAAGAAAGCAATACATAACGCGGAGTCTTTTTCAAGGCAACGATCCCACTATCAAATCTCCACACAAAAAGTATGACCACATGGACAGATGATAAAGTTTGGCTTTCATTCAACCTCAACGCACCTAAAGCTGTCATTTTCCAGTATACCCGCACAGTACGTACGCTCATTAGGGAACATCAAATATTCAATAAGTGTGGCAATACATATCACACAATACAGGAAATATCTACAGGGAAAAAAAAAGAAGAGAAAGACATTCAGTGGAACAAAAGAACCTTATTACAATCTGTCCTCTCACGTAATTACCTTGACATATTGGAGGTACATCGCTGTAAGAAAGAAAAAAAGGAATCGCTTTCATAGGCTCGAAAGAATGAGAAACAAATGTCTGTTAAACTCCTATTGAGTGGCAGAAAACTGATAGCTGATTTATGTTTTCTTGTGAATCTCTTTTCACAAGCTTTGTTGTAAATGTTTATGTTGACTTTTTTTAAATTGGCTTGAGTAAATCACAACAGCCAACATTGATGAATTTTTATACTTTTTTTTTCTCTCCTTAGGATTAAAGTGCTACGTTGTCGAAGATGGACAATGACTTCCTCAGAACGGAAAGGAGGGCAACGACTGCCTCTCGACGGAAATGACTCCAAATGAAATGATAGTCTGTAACAAATGACTCACAGTGAGGTGAAATTCATAAATTGAAGTTCTTGAAGCATTGAGATACCTGTGGTAAAAAATCCATGTTAGTATCAATTTAAGATATGGGTTTCTGGTCATTAGAGATGATGTATTCGCGAAGAGCCCTGCATTCTTTTAGAAATGTGATTACCCAGGATCTACATTAATAGCGAAACGTCACATATACACTGTAAAAGTAGAAATGATTATAAACTACATACAGTATGAACCAGCAAAGATAAAGACAGAATTGCAACATTGTCTGACTCGATTCTGAACCAGAAGCTTAGTGAGATAAGGTGCAGCCTGGATGCAAACAATGAAATGTTCAAAAACATGAGAATATATTCCAAATGTACACTGAAATTTTCTCCCCACTAATAAATGTACTCAATTAAAAAAAAAAAAAAAAAAATGGGGGAGGCTTTTGCGTGGCAGATCTGTGGTTAATTCACAGTAAGCGATATGGCATCACAGTCAAGAACCCAAATCTGCAAAAGGCTCGTTTTTCTTTCTTTTGTAACGCCGACAAGCCACATAAACTGTTTGTGATGAAAATAAAGACGGCAAGGGGAGACAAAGGACTAAAGTGTGGATGGCATGGCTCGTTGTAAGTTGTCACGATATCTTATTTCTCCCCCCGATGAGTGCGCCCTCTACAGGTGGGCTGGAGCAGAGACTCTGCTGTTGGTGTGACCAGAGGAATGAGGCCAATGTGTAACCCCCCCCCCGCCCGAGCACCGCTGACAGTTTTACCCCACGTCCGCACACGGCACCTGGCATCTCTCCACACTCACACACCAAAGTGCAGTTAAAGCAATATCAGCTCATATTACAATCACAGCTTGCTATAAAACGGAGAACACAGTTCCCAATGATTGCCAGCTGGAAGAAGGCCCTGCAGCCCAGCTCTGATTTCCACTTACCCTCCGTCCCAAGTGCAATTTACGGCTGGTAAAAGGTCTTAGGTGGTCTCCATCTCTGTAGACCCGATAATACAATAACTCTTGTCCCATGGCTAGTCCATCAAGTTCACTGAAATCAACTTGGATGTGCTTTTGTTGTTTACAAGAATCTTATTTTATACTTTACGCCATTTTTACTGTACTGTTGTGAACT
The DNA here is from genome assembly GCF_949319135.1 of Squalius cephalus. Classification (NCBI taxonomy): domain Eukaryota; kingdom Metazoa; phylum Chordata; class Actinopteri; order Cypriniformes; family Leuciscidae; genus Squalius; species Squalius cephalus. Next base: position 8,705,831 of record NC_137137.1, read on the forward strand.
TTGTACAAAGAATAAGAATTCAACTATACTTAAACATATGACATTAAAATACTCTCTTCGGTGTTGAATCAGAACAACTATTTTGGGCCCCACATTTTACCCAACGATGCATTTTGTTCAAATATACACTGCTGTTGAAAAGTTTAAGGCCGGATTTCTTCAAGAAATTAATTCTTATATTCAGCAAGGATGCATTAAATGAATCAAAAGTGACAGTAAAGACATTTACAATGTTACAAAAGATTTATATTTCAAATAAATGCTGTTCTTTTGAACATTCTATTCCATCACAGGAATAACTTTGAAGTTTAAATATATTAAAATAGAAAAGTTATTTAAAATTGTAATAAAATTTCACATGCATTTTTGATCAAATAACGGCAACCTTGGTGAGCATAAGAGACTTCTTTCAAAAACATAAAAACTTACCGACCCTAAACCTTTGAACCGTAGTATAAATCCCTTAAAAACATTCCGAGCGCGCAGGAATTTCCCAACAGGACATGAAGGCAGCATATCGCCTAAAGCGAAAACAATAAGCATACTGATGACCTTAATAAGTCTAAATTGAACTTTTAACAAATATTTATTCTCCTGGATGGGACTGAATTCCAAAGAAACACTGCTAATCCGTCTTCCAGGACAACCGTCTACCAGGATCACTGACTACATGCGACCTCTCCACCCCTAACAACCATCAAAAACAAGAACAGACCATCAGTAGTCATCTCAGGAAAGCAATTAACGGGAGCAATTAGGCCTAGATTGATTAATTAAATCAATCGTTCATTAAGACGACGCAGGGTGTGACCCTGTTTAAAAGTGCAACTCTTTATGTTAAGTACCTTTAGCAGATGGTCCCAGTGAAGTGACCTACCTCCCCTTAAGACTCCGACTCTAAGCCAGCATTTATGACACCTCGCAAACAAGAAGACTTCTTCTGAAGGGAAACCTCTTTAGTACATTAGGACATGTTCTGACACAGAACACAAGCTGATGTGCCAAACACATTTTACTCGCACACGATTTAAAGGATCGCTCCTGTCTATCACGCGTAACATCAGACTCACCCCGAGATCCCCATCAAAGCTTACAAAAACCCGCCCCATTCACTCACAGAATGCACACCGGAATGCTAAGGCAGTGTGGAGAGAGGTAAAACTGTCAGACAGGTTGTAAAACAGGGTCTGCGAGAGTAAAAGACAGAGAGGTCTTGGGAGGGCATCAGTGGAAATCTCAATTGGCAGCGCCTGTGATTACGTGCACCTTCTCCACCAGAAGTCCTTGAGGAGTAGAATGAGCTATGGTGACAACTTCAGCGCCCCCTACAGGCCGTCATAAGGGAAGTTCTCCATCTTCACTGTCTGTTGGATGAGAAGCTTGGACTCTCGCCGTTCCTCGTTCTTGATGGATTTGTTGATATCCATGATCTTTTCGCAGATGTATTTGTTCACTTTGGATAATCGCTGGGTGATCTCTGCGCTGTCGGCTGTTTCTTGAGATACGCGGTCGTACAGACACTCTGCAACAAAAAATTAGACCAGAAATCAGCTTAGTATTATTTATTAATTAAAAAAATATTTGCTTGTAATTTGTTCCTTTATTCCTTATTCATGATGGTTTACTTGAATATTCACTTGAAAATAACTGAAAAATATATAATAATAATTTTTATAAATGTAACAATTTTAATAATTTAATGTTGTTACATATATTTAGTAAAATATTAATGTAAATATTATTCAAATGAACTTTTATACCAAGTACTGTGAAATTAAAATTCTTGAGAGCTAACATTTGGTCAACAATAACAAATCTAAGAATGATAAAATGTCCATCAGCAAAACCAGAAATCTAATTCCAACCTAATCTTTAATTTTATTTTAATAATAAAAAGAGTCATTCTAATGAAAGGTAGTGTGTTTACCTCGTACGATTTTGAGCTTGCTTGGTGAGAGCGGTGGTTTGGGCAAGGCATCTTTCTTCTTCTTCGTAGCGACGCCAGTCACGCTGCGGTTCTTCAGGGTTTCCGTGCCCCAGATCATCACCGCCAGGTTTTTGGTGAATTTCGAGTCCCCCTGTGTCCGCTGTAGCTGGTGCCACTTCTCCTCCTCCACCCAAATCCCTCCACCCAAGTGCACCTGCAAGAGAGACGTTCTTCTTCAAATATGCAGCATACACACACTGTCACAGACAAGATTTTGCTTTCACGTTCTGCCACTTAAGTGCCATGTGGTCTATTCCCCCGAAGTGTGTCTGAGACATGGTAGCTTTTCTTTCACAATGAATTAAACAACTCTGTTTATGGAGGATGACATGCAACATTCTGTGTAATTCAAGCTTGTTAACAGTAGTTTGTGTACCATATTGACCAGTTCTGCTCATAGGTTCACACTAACCTTGCTGATAATGTAGGATGTTTAGCATTTAAAAAATAATCTACAAAACTACATCATAAACATTGTGTTATATAGACACACACACTATAGATGCGTATTGAAGGAGCAGCACATGATATTAGGAACCAAAGGTATGTCAGGATAATTTCTGTAAAATCCATCAGTATTTTTAAATACAAGTAAATATCTGTTATATCACAAGGGGTTACTAAAACACAAACTAATTTTGATCCCTATTATTAAAATAAATAAATAAAACAACAACTTTTGACCAATGAATTTCCATGACCTTTCCAAATGTTTGCAAGCTTTGTTTTACTGTATTCAAGAGAAATAATTAGCTGATGAAATATTTTAAAGCAAAGCATAACTAGAAAAATATATATATTCAATATAGACATTTTTGACCAGTTTTCCATGATGGTAGGAACTCTGACCAGTGAAGATCCTGGTGTTTTGAGTTATTTAATCTTGCAACAAGGGACTCTACATACTTTCTCCACCCTCGGAGATCTAGGAACCGATCACCACATTCAAGAGACGAGTCACACATAAATTCAGCGGCGAGGTGTCCAGGTTCATTAAATGCAGTAATGTGTTTTGACAGATGCCAGACCAGAGTGTTGACTTTTAAGCCACACTGTGGAGGACACGGCCCAACAAGCCATCAGGTGGATTGATGGGCAGCTGGTGAGTAACAGCTGAGGTAATGCGCCTTCTGCTATGTCACCCTGAGCAGTCTTCGGGCTCCAATCCAGCGGCTTTTCCCCAATGCAACTAATGTGCTTTAGGCCCTGGTCGAGCAGACAAGCTTTTCACTGCTCTTAACTTAGAGGAGATTTGCTTTTCTACAGCTACCTGTCACTCAGGGCAATTCCTATGGTACAAATAATTAATGCCGGATATGTGTGCGTATGTGTAAGGGCCTAATTTGCTTTTGTTCTTCACGCTTGAACTGAGAACCCTTTCAGCATGTAACACAAATTCCCCCCTGTCATGCAAGGCAGGCGGAGGAACGCAAAATGCGGACCCGATGTCTGCTAACAGGGCTCAAAATCACAGCAAGCGTTCTGGTTAAAAGGCCCTTTGAGACTGACGGGGGAATGGTTGTAGAAGGGATTTCGCTAGTCAATTAGACAAACCAAACCACTGCAAAACATTAAAAGAAACACTGAATCACACTAACACGAGGAACATCAATGAAATCACTGAATTACTGTGTGGCTGAATTCCTGAATTAAATTCTTGTTTAAACAACAGCTTAAAAGAGTGGCTGGATAAGTGTCTGTATGAACTAATGGCTGAAGTCTAGCCCCTTTTCTTTCATGATAGCCTGAAATAACACCTGTATTCATAAAGTAAATATCAACGACGGCAACTTCCATAACACTGGAAAATCTCATCACAATTAACACACAATAATATATATATATATATATATATATATATATATATATATATATATATATATATATATATATATATATATATATATATATATATATATATATATATATATATAACATGTGGTGACTACTGGGCTGCTTTGCTGATAAAAAGAGACTGAAATAAAGTGAGCATGGACGTGGATTTTTGGGATGAATATCAGTTGCAATAGAAAAGACAGTAAAAACACACAGGAGTACATACTTTTCCATCATTGAAGGTGTAGACGGTTCTTGGGGATGGGGAGTGGGAGTGGGTGGAGCTAGTGTTGGCTTCCTCTTGACACGTCTCCTGTGGTTCACTGATCGGCTCTACCACCTCTGCTTTGATTGTCTGTGTGCCATTGTCATGCATCGGTTCTGTATGAAGCAAAGCAAACCATTAATCAGCATTCTTCAGTAAAGCACAATTTAACAAGAGAAAGATGAGTGTAATCCTGAGAAAGTGTTGAAGGCAGACGTTCCCTGCTCTCTAATGAGAGTGTGTGTGGCTGCAGTAAGTCCTGGCACCTCTCTTTGGAGCACTGCCTAAAACATGGCTCTCCTGTGCCTCAAGACAACCGGGTCATTTTAGCTCAGTAAGCTGGCTTGGTGGCTGGCCGCACTAAGCTCTAATGTATCTGTTGAGTTTTAATAGCAGTCAGTGCTCTGCACGTCTGACCCTAAAGAGCCCTGGCCGGTCTAATCTTCAGCCTGCTCCACCAGCTTGCTCCAGACCACAGTCTGTTCCCCCACCAATCACACACACACACACACACACACACACACACACACACACACACACACACACACACACACACACACACACACACACACACACACACACACACAGACGTAACCCAGCTGGCTGGGACACTGGCCTGAGCGCTCTGGACACTATGTCCTCTTTAAACAGCCTGTACTGTAGTCTTCATCTGAGTGGTAATCAGTTCCTGCAGCTCTGATACAGTGAGGAAAATAAGTATATGAACACCCTGCTTTTTTGCAAGTTCTCCCACTTAGAAATCATGGAGGGGTCTGAAATTGTCATCGTAGGTGCATGTCCACTGTGAGAGACATAATCTAAAAAAAAAAATCCAGAAATCACAATGTATGATTTTTTAACTATTTATTTGTATGATACAGTTGCAAATAAGTATTTGAACACCTGAGAAAATCAATGTTAATATTTGGTACAGTAGCCTTTGTTTGCAATTACAGAGGTCAAACGTTTCCTGTAGTTTTTCACCAGGTTTGCACACACTGCAGGAGGGATTTTGGCCCACTCCTCCACACAGATCTTCTCTAGATCAGTCAGGTTTCTGGGCTGTTGCTGAGAAACACGGAGTTTGAGCTCCCTCCAAAGATTCTCTATTGGGTTTAGGTCTGGAGACTGGCTAGGCCACGCCAGAACCTTGATATGCTTCTTACACAGCCACTCCTTGGTTATCCTGGCTGTGTGCTTCGGGTCATTGTCATGTTGGAAGACCCAGCCTCGACCCATCTTCAATGCTCTAACTGAGGGAAGGAGGTTGTTCCCCAAAATCTCGCAATACATGGCCCCGGTCATCCTCTCCTTAATACAGTGCAGTCGCCCTGTCCCATGTGCAGAAAAACACCCCCAAAGCATGATGCTACCACCCCCATGCTTCACAGTAGGGATGGTGTTCTTGGGATAGTACTCATCATTCTTCTTCCTCCAAACACGTTTAGTGGAATTATGACCAAAAAGTTCTATTTTGGTCTCATCTGACCACATGACTTTCTCCCATGACTCCTCTGGGTCATCCAAATGGTCATTGGCAAACTTAAGACGGGCCTTGACATGTGCTGGTTTAAGCAGGGGAACCTTCCGTGCCATGCATGATTTCAAACCATGACGTCTTAGTGTATTACCAACAGTAACCTTGGAAACGGTGGTCCCAGCTCTTTTCAGGTCATTGACCAGCTCCTCCCGTGTAGTTCTGGGCTGATTTCTCACCTTTCTTAGGATCATTGAGACCCCACGAGGTGAGATCTTGCATGGAGCCCCAGTCCGAGGGAGATTGACAGTCATGTTTAGCTTCTTCCATTTTCTAATGATTGCTCCAACAGTGGACCTTTTTCACCAAGCTGCTTGGCAATTTCCCCGTAGCCCTTTCCAGCCTTGTGGAGGTGTACAATTTTGTCTCTAGTGTCTTTGGACAGCTCTTTGGTCTTGGCCATGTTAGTAGTTGGATTCTTACTGATTGTATGGGGTGGACAGGTGTCTTTATGCAGCTAACGACCTCAAACAGGTGCATCTAATTTAGGATAATAAATGGAGTGGAGGTGGACATTTTAAAGGCAGACTAACAGGTCTTTGAGGGTCAGAATTCTAGCTGATAGACAGGTGTTCAAATACTTATTTGCAGCTGTATCATACAAATAAATAGTTAAAAAATCATATATTGTGATTTCTGGATTTTTTTTTTTAGATTATGTCTCTCACAGTGGACATGCACCTACGATGACAATTTCAGACCCCTCCATGATTTCCAAGTGGGAGAACTTGCAAAATTGCAGGGTGTTCAAATACTTATTTTCCTCACTGTATATGTGGAACATCACATAAAAATGTTAAAGTATTAAGGCTGTCAATTTAACATGCTGATTCAGAACAGTTATTTATAAAGAGATGCTGAAAAAACAACAACTGTAAACTTAATGAAGGTCTTACTATCTTTTAATCTGGTTGTTCTGTAAAGCACTTTGGTCAGCCTAGTGGCTGTTGTAAATGTGCTATACAGATAAAGTGACCTTGAACTTAATGGCCTAAAACAGTTCCACATTTCCAAATACAAATAATTAAAAAAATAGTGTTAACCATATAATACAATATACTGACTTATAAAGTCACTTTTTTGTAATGTCTATTCAATGTTTACATCCACTAGTATTTGAAATATCTTCATTTGGGGTTTTTTTCTCAGCAAATATTGATGTGTGTGATTAATTTGATTCATTAATAACAATTACATGACATAATTAATTACCTGATAAGCTGAATATTAATTAAGTACTTGATATGCTAAATAATTATCACATTAATCAAAGGATGAACATTTTAATTGACTGACAGCCCTAAAGATTATACAAGAACATATTTAAAGGGATAGTTCACCCAAAAATGAAAAATTTGTCATCCTTTACTTACCCTCATTTTGTTCAGTTGATGGCACCCACTGAGTTCCATAGTATTTTTTTCCTACTATGGAAGTCAATAGGTGCTGTGATCTGTCAAAGGTTACCACCATTTTTTTTTTAAATCTTCTTTTGTGTTCAACACAAGCGTGCCGCACAAGCCCTGAAAAGTGAAGCCAAAACGTCTCGATCGCCCCCCGGTGACTGGTCCTAGTATAGGTCATAAGCCCCGCCTCCCCGTGTTATTCAACGGGACGCAAGACCAACTAAACAATTAAATTACACTTCAAATATCTTTTTCCAAAGGTGGTTTCTTTCATTTGCTGTCGTTTTATCACGCTGATGTAAGTTCAAGTGTCTGTTTCAAAAAAAAGTTGGTTTTTAGTTAGTTACGTGATGCGGTGGTGTAACGTCATGATTGACAGCTGTGATTGACAGGTTCTCCGAGCGAAGTAGTCACTGAAGCACCAACGGACATTTTTTTCGGGATCTTCGGAGGACTGAGGTGATTGTATTTACTTTATTTTAATAAGCCTCTTGTCGTACTGCAATCAATTTTTTAAAAAGTGTGCAGAATGCACTTTCCCTGCGAGAGTGAGGGCGGAGCGTTGATTTCGCGGCTTTACTTCCTGCTCACTACTGCGCAGGTCTGGTCCCGAGATCGCTACTGCGCAGACTCAAGTTTCAATATGTCAGCGCCATATCGGGACTCTGGCGGCTTCAGTTCTCATCAATGGAAGAGAGCGAAGGGGCGTCGTCCATCTTTTTTTACAGTCTATGGTTCAACAAAAGAAAGGAACTCATACAGGTTTGGAAAAACTTTAGGGTAAGTAATGACAAAATGTTCATTTTGGGGTAAATTATCCCTTTAAATTGCTGTCTGAAGATATCCATTCTTAATTTAATTGGAAACTAAATACTTCACTCACTATAGCCTACTAAACGCTGACTAGCCATTGCTGCTTTTGCAGTAATGGAAAAAAAAAAAGCTCTACAAAGGTCTTAAAAAAAACATTATAAAGACATTATAAAGAGTAAGGGTAAGAGTAAGGGTAAGTATGACAAAATTCAGTTTTGCCGCTAATAAGGAAATCAATGTTAAGGTCTATTCAAACACTGTATGAGTTTTAAATACAGATGCACGACGAGGCTTTAATAAAAAGAATGAATTTTGATATAGATATGATATAGAGAACAGTAAAAATTTGACCTGTTGAACAGTTTTGGTGCATATTGTTTAGTTGCATCAGCGGTGTGAACAGGTTGGTCAAGTTTAGTTGGTTTAGTTGGTCAAGTTGGCCTATATGTACGATTCATGCAAATCTTACCGCTGCCAAGCCTCATGAGCAGGACGTCCTGTAGGCGTCGGTTGAAATCCCGGAGCTCCTTGACTTCGGTCAGCAGACTGCCGTACTCCTTCAGCTTTTTGGCCTGCTGTAGCAGCTGCCTGCGTGTGCGCTCCAGTTCCTGCTGCAGGCGTCTCATTTCTTCCTCCTGCTGCCTGTAGCTGTGCACCAGCTCCTCGTACAGGACACGGGGCACCACGGCCTCGTCCTGCTCTTCCTCTTCCTCTGTGGTGAGTCTGTCAAGCTCCTCTCCCTCCGTGCACGAGTTGACTGCGTTCCTCTCCAGCCGCGCCACCACCGCAGCCAGGCTCTTTGAGGAGTTGGAACTGGCCCGCTGCTGTTCCTGTGACTGGACCTGCATCACAAGATTGAGCATCTTGACCAGTGCAAATAGTGTACATGTAAATCATTTTCTTGCTTTTGGACATCTACCTTCCTCCAGAGTTAAGTTCCAACCCCATCAAACATCTAATAATGATCTTCCGGTTCACAAAATACAGTGAGGTGTGCTAAGGGGTGGTCATACTTTGAAAGAGGTCATGTCATTATTGTATTATTTTCTAAATATTATTACTATATCAGACATCCCACCTCTCCCAGAAGGTCCGGGAGTAAGGACTGTTCCCACCTGGTATTAAGATGCATTTTTGGTTAACCGATCACAAGTGGTCAGCCAAGATGCATTAGACCTGGGGCCTGTACCATGATGGTAGTTGAACAAACTCAGGGTTACAGGATTAGTTTCGAGTTGACAAAACCAAACCAATCCAACCAGGCTTTGTTGGTACCATGATGATGCTGATCATCAACTTTCTCTGTCAACTCAGGCTTTGATCCTGAGTTTAGGTGTGACATCAGTAGCGAACAGCCAATCACACGCTGAGAAAGAGAGAAACTGTGATTCATTTCTCGCGAGAGAAGCAGCGCGATTCACTTCTCTCTTCTGCAGAATATTACGAGATGAAAAAAAAAATATTACGAATTTAAACAAATTTACACAGCAAGAAGAAAATAGCTGTCTATGAAAGAGGACAACTAAAAGAAAAAGTCTTGCTATATCAGTGCAAGTAAAAGTTGTGAAGTTAGTTTATACAGTTGATAAAGGTATTGAGAGAATTTAACTTTTAAGCTCACATGTAATCATTTTATAGCTTTATCTATTGATTCTAAAGCGTATTTATATTACCTTTAAATATATATTTGATCTCCCAGTGCCATCTCCCAGAAATTAGTTTTTGTAAGGTGGGATGTCTGCTATAGATTATTTTAATTTTGGATGATTTGAACTTTGCATTTTTTGTATGAAGTCAAACTTTGATGTTTAGATTAAATCTGTTGCCAATATCCAAATGTGTAGGACAGAGTTCACCAAACTCAACCTTTAGTACACAAAATCCTACTCATATTCTTGCATCCACATGGGTATGAATGGAAGAACACTACGTCTAGCGTGACTTCCCTTTTAAAGCATGGCTAGAAGAGCAGCTGCATCAATACACACAAAAATGACAACTTTTTAATTCTAAAACTAATCACTAATGGGCCAAAACATCGCTAATTAAAAAAACAAAACAAAAACTCATGATTTAATATTTAATGCCACTGTAACAGGGCTAAACTGGCTCAATGGCTAAACTGTGAAATGAAAATTACACACCAACTCAAATTATATTAAACACCAAGTTTGAAGTAATTAAGGTATGAACTGCAAGAGCACACAAAACTGGGTGGTAAACTTAATGGGTTGCACAATTAAAAAGTCAGGACACTAAAAATACACAACAAGCCCAGCGAAGAAAGAAATGGCCTTTCTGGTCTCTTGCTAAAACTGCAAGATTAAACAAAACTGGCTTGAAACATTTGAAATATCAGGACAAATTCCATAAGCGTCAAAACATGTTCTAAAATGTTTTTCTTGTTTTGTTTGCAGAGTAGGCTATAAATCACACTCTTAAAATTAGCAGACAATCCCTGTTGAGCCATTCCCAATCTGTCCACATGTTCCCCATCTACAAATCCAGTAACAGAAAGCTTGCAAATGTCTCCAAATCTTAAAAAATGGGTAGACCAACCTTTTTATGTCTTAGGGGCATTCTCTCCTCGCCAAAGTGATTCTCCACTGTGTTCCTGTTCGACATCTTGGGTATTTTCATCTTCTTTTGCATAATACTGTGCTCAAATTCCTCAATACTTTCTGAAAAAGAGGAGGGGAAATGCATCAGAGGCGCGAATAATATTTCATCTCTGTAATCTAAAATGATGATATGGTTAAAACAAGGACACATCAGCAAGAGAAACATTTTATGAGTTTGGTGGAGAAGTTTCCCAGTAACCTTGTAATGACACAGATGACTAGCTATTGTTGCAATAAACTATTAATGGAGCGTTTAACATTGCAAAGCGACGTTGACTGCAGCATCAATATGATTTTGACAGGCGGGGTCGTCACAGTTGTCAGCGTGTGATGCAGTGTCAAGAAACCAAGGCCGCTTGGAGAAGACGGACCATATAAATGTGCATACCTAGCCCTTATCATGCCAAGTGTAAAATCATCAACATAAGATCTCGATTGCTAATAACTACATATTAAAAGTTTTACATTGGCCAGGTATGGCACATGAGCCTCAAGGTCGGCCACAACAGATTGCAGACTGATTTAAAAGCTGTGCTGGACGGCAGACTTCTGGCCCTAACGAGATCAGGGTTGTAAGAGCAGGTTAAGCCACACATGTAGATTAGTAATGTATCTAACTAGTCATGATTGAAGAGTGGCAGGAGTGAAAGTGGCTGGAGGATTTCACTGTTTGCTTGAGCTCAAGTAGGAAGTGTCACAGGATAACAGATCTGCCACCAGCACTGATTTAAACCCCACATAATATGATGACAAGTTATAATTTAACAGTATACCATGCTGGCATAAGGTTTCAAGCAAACTGAAGGGCGTGAAAGTAAAAAACGACATAAAATAATAACCCTTCCCTGGCTAGCTAATGTGATGACAGTAACCTAGCAGCTTGGGCTAAACACGACAAAACGTTGAAATACAGAACTTTCTGGCTATCGTGTCTGCTTTTCCTAACCTTTCTCAGTTCAGATAGATTGTTAGTGTTGTGATGATGATGATTTTATTCGCTGTTAAGCTCTTATGCCTCGGAGATAAATGAAGGAAGCGTTAGCAGCAAGCTAACTATCGCTTAGCATCCTGAGCCTCTTTCTCTGCCTTTTAAACCCTCTTATCTTTCGTTTCTACTTTCATGAACTTATTCAGACATTTTCGACGCGCCTTTCCCTTAGTTAATATTTAGATGGTCGTGCTTGTCAAACACAGACACGATTATATCTCTCTATTACACAAACCCCGCAATCACGATGAGCTAAAAACACCAGAATCATCAAGAAGATATCAAACCTATGACATCTTCTCCGTCTATATCCATTATTCACATCATAACACTCAGGTTATAGCATTAGTGTTCTCTCAACAACACAATACATGCGTGTTAAAGGATGTTCATGCAACTCATGTGAAATAAAAATTATGATTTGTGTAACTTTTCATCATACGCCATAAATATCATATAAAGCTAAACAGATAAGAGGTTCATGCACATGCAAATATGATTCATATCAAAGTTGCAAGACATTTCAAGCATTTTCGTCATGCGTGTCACTGTTATGTATGAAGATTATTATTATTATAGTTAAAAGGAAGAGAAGAACAGAACTCACCTGCCAGGGCGAGGATGTGTGCTTTGGCAGGATGGCCTGCGCCTCTCAGCACCACATACACCTTCTGATCATCAAAATCTCTTTTGTGCACAGGCTGGAAATCTTTCACGTCTGACACAGGTAACGCGTAGCACATGTCGTCCTCCAAGAAACGCACGAAAGCGTACATTATTTTTGCTCTTTGGTCCCTGTTCTTTGGGATAGGGCTTGACAGTTTCCCTCAAAAAATATTTAAAAAAACATATATAAACACAAAGAGGGGGGAGACAGTGGGGAGGCCTCTGCGATCGACTGCTTTAGTCTGGCTGGTGCGCATCAGTTGAGGAAATGCAGAGCCTGGTCGCTACAGACTGTACTAATCAAAACAGATGTGATGAGAGGTTTATTTTGGGGGGTTCAAAGTGTCGTTTGCTCTTAATTACTTAAAAAAAGAAAATACATGAAAAATACATACAATTTTACCAATAATAGATCTTTATAAAATAAGTTGGTTTTTTTATTACTATTATTAATAATCATTACAGTGATATTATATTATAAAACAAGATAGTAAATGATTATTAATAAAATATTTTAGTTTTATAAAATATGATGTATTTTAACTCCAGATGGAGTTTTGTAGTTATTACAATACAAATGTATAAGAGTGCACAGCTGTTGTTGTATAAGCATGTTAAAGGCACACTATGCAAGATTTGTACCTTAATATAACAGCTTCGAAATCATTTCGATGGTAAACAAACTTGTAGTAGGGCGAATCACTCTACTGGCAAAACCAGCAATGCAGGTTTGAGAGGTGGCGCCCTGACAAATCTCGCGAGAATCACGACTTGCTTTACGGCACGACGTCACATACATCAACAACATATGAAGCAGCCTTTATGAAGACACTAGCGCGTATTTCAGACATGAATCATGGCAGAGTCGACAAAGAAAACGAAGAAAGCGTGGTCGGAAGAGTCAAGGAAAAGAAAACGACGGTTCTGCGTGAGTGGTATTTATGACAGTAACATTACATACAAGTACTCCGCAGCGACTCTGGGGGTCGCTGTTTGAGAAACCTGGAAACTGCATAGTGTGCCTTTAAATAATGAATTTATGACTGTTAGCAAACAGGTTTCCAGTATAAAGTTGTTGTTTTTTCATTTAGAGTCACTTTACAGACAAATTCATAAATTGGTCATTTATCAAAGGCTCTGTTTACACCTGGTAATAAGATGCGTTTTGGTCGATCAAATCACAAGTAGATGAGGGAGACGCATTCCTGTTTACACCTGGTGTTTTAATCCATCTCTTTTGTCCACTTTTGACCACTTCTGTCCTGATTTCTTCAAGAGGAGGGTCTATGGGCGGGTAAATGTATGGGCTTTTTCAGATCTTTGGATCTATTGGATGAAATAAGCTCACACAATTTACATATGAACAGAAAAACAACAGAAAAACACACGGAGAGTAGCAGTTTTGTTTCTGCTCTGGCAGCCACAAGACCACGCCAAATGCTGTGAGTGTGTGTTAGAAATCAGGAAAGCTGAGAGAACATTGTGCTTGGTACGTTTTTCGTTTTCAAACCAAACTTTGGTCCCCAGCTGATAAAGTTTAAATCCTGTCTGGCTAGCGCTCTTCCCATGTTTATGCATTAAATCAATAGGCTGAGAGTAGGTGGTCTTTTGTGGCTGTTTGAATGCATTCGACCACATGAGCGTTTACACTAAGAAAGCAATCTGGTTGAATGCGTTTTCGACTACCTCTGGAAGTGGTCGAAAGCTCAAAACGTTTTAGACCCCGTTTACACCTGTATTTAGTGTCGTTCACTTGTGATCCGTTCGACCAAAACGCATCTTTATACCAGGTGTAAACAGGGCCAAAGTTTAGTGCTTCCAGTTACCCAGCATGCTTTGCGGCTGGGTCAGTTCTGACAAGGTTTGGATCAAACTGCATAAAGAGACTTCTAGAATTATTCTAAATGGGTTTGCAAATATATTCTTTGCCAAGAAAGGTCCAGAATTGTGTGAAATAATACGTGTTACTGGCCATATGTAGAATTAATTAGAATCATGTTATACACTTTAAATACCGCTTCTAGGAGGGGCACACAATCCTGTTCCTGGAGATCTACTTCCTGCAAAGTTCAGCTCTAAACCTGATCAAACACACCTGAACCAGCTAATCCAGATCTTCAGGAGCACTTGATAATTACAGGCAGGTGTGTTGAGCTGGGACTGAACCCTGGCCTGCAGGTAGGGAGATCTCCAGGAACAGGATTGGACACCCCTGGCTTATAGCAATAGATATAAAAAAATCTCTTTCTCTCAGAGAAATTGTTGTTGGATATTATTAGATACTAAATTGCCACTTGCTTTTGAAAGCATATTTCAAAACATTCCAAGTATACTCTAAGAAATTTGATTCAGTCCAGCAGCCCCAACATGGAAAGACTGTAGGATGAATGCACCATTGTTGCATTCTTTTGAATTGAACTGGAGATTATCACAATGTTTTGTGTGTGGTCTATTATGTGGAACATAAACTTGAGTGTAAGGATCACAAGTCAAGGATGAAAAAGGCCCATGCCCGCCTGCTAGCACACTGTGGTTTTCCATCGCTATAGGTATCCACAGCTGCTTCTCAGTTAATGTGTTTTCAATATCTCTCATATCCCTGTTATACGGCATAAGAAAAATCTTTCAGGCAGCCAATCATTACCATAATCGATTCATTCACCTATTACTTTTGTTCTGCACCAATAGTCTCAGCTGAATGCTGTGAGGGAAGAGGTTTTCTTCAGGATCACTGCAAATTCTGACTGTATCAGTGTTTCTGCCAGCATGCTGTTTTGCTATCCCTGCCATTCTCTTTTCCTTGTTTCTCTTCAAATGACAAAGGCTGTCTGACAGAGAAGAAACATTTTGTTATTGTAAAACAGGCAGGTTGTTATACAAAAGGACGGATTTCTTCACTTGTACTTTAATAACGAGAAAGGCACAGTCAATAAATGGCACTAACAATTCGTTCTGCTTCGCCTGCCGTAATTGAAAAGTAAGTGATGCAGAACTTTGGATGCTTTGCCCTTTCTTCTTTTTTCTCCCCATTTATTTCCTTTCATTTTATGTCACTGTTTGAGTCAGATCTGCCATCAAGTCCTGAGCTGAAAGTGCAGAGAAGTTGTTTGCTCCAGGGATAAGACGTGGGCTTAAGGACCGCAGGATCCATAGGGGCCAACAGACAGAATGTTCTTTCTGTCCATCTATTCTGCTAAACGCCAAATCTGCAAAATGACAGTGATTGTGTCATGACCTATGTGGACAGTAAAAAGAACATCTCAGTCTCAGTGAATGAATGGCTGGAGACCTCTGGGTGGACTGGGGCCCTTGGCATGTTGCTGGGCAGAGTGGTGTAACTGATGCACTATGAGTGGACTTTGCAGAGACGGGGCTCAGCGCGCAGCGAAAGGATTATTCTTAATCTAATCTGCTCCTCAATGGTTGGCTTGTCCTGCACTCAGAGTCGCTCCAATAAGACTACCCAGATCCCAAGGCTGATGTGTTCAAGTGGCTCCAGTTCAGGACAGAATGTATCAAATGTGAATTTTGCTGAATTCCAAACTGTTGTGAGCAACTTTCCAGCAAACAGGTCTGGAATTAAATGAAAATTGTGTCATCATTTACTCACTCCCATGTCCTTTTAAACCTGTATGAATTATTTCATGACTCATGACTTACAAAATACAAAAAAAATAAATACAAAGAATGTTTCAGTTTTTGTCCAAACAGCAAAAGTCAATGGAGCCTAAACCAACACCGCTCCACATTGACTTATTTGTATTTTGTAGAAGACATAGGGTCACATAGTTTTCTTAGGACATGAGTAAATGATGACACAATCTATATTTTTGGGTGAACTATCCCTTTAACATGAATGCTTGCTATGGTTAGAAGCTCATCTGAATTTTTTTTTGTAAAAATAAATAAATTAATGGGTTCATTGCCCAAACGGTCACTTTTTCAAAACTCTTCACACCATTGGCACAGCAGTAAATTCCACATCAAAAATGTACTAAAACTAAGCTAAAAAAAAAAAAAAAAACCCTTCACTTTCATAACACTAGCAAAGGTTCTCACCCAACAAACACACTTCAACATTCCTAAACTCAATAACCTTAAAAAAAAAACCACTATAAATGTAGATTACACAAGTTTTTTTATTTTTTTTTTTTATTCCTTTACAAAACCATAATGGCAGCTTTCTACTTTTTAGAATTCACTGCAGTGTATGTTAAATGGTTCATGTTTATATCACTGTACAACATTATTTCTAAGTTGTCCTCTTTTGTATCGATGGTAATGAAATTGAAAGACTGTTGCAGCTACTTATGACGAAGTAGTACTGAAGTCCCAAAGCTTGGCTACTCTTCTGCTACACATTCACACTTTTGCTACACTTTTTTCTTTACAAAACAGTACATACTTTTAGGGCATAGTATAAGTAGGCAAATTGGGATGCAGCATGTCACCTGTGAAGCTGTTCAGCTAAATCTAATTGTTTTGATATTCATTTTCTAGATTTGGAATGTATTTCAATATGGCATTACTATAGAAATATAACAAATTGTTGTCTTATTCAATTTGTATTATGTTAGGTTTTGAACTTAAGTTTAACAGTTTTGAAGAAAAAAGTATGTAAACATGGAAATTGGTCTTTTAGCCCACATAGACTGTTGTGCGAAAAAGTGACCTAAGTACTGAGAAAACAGGCAATTGTATAAAAAATTTTTATAAATTGCAAGATAACATTTTCGTTTTATGCAACTATTTGTGCTAAGTAATTTCCTACATTTTAAAAAGTTTTTAAAGACAGTACATTTTGACAGATAGATATAAAGTATTGGGACTAATGCATTTTTCTTCTTTAGAAAAATCCTCACAGTAAAGGATAATAGAGATTATATGTTACAGGTCAGTTTCTTCCCCAGATCCATAACCACCATGAACTCTAATATGCACAGATCCCTTTCTGCTACATACATACATACACACATACAGTCTCAGTGTGCTGTTTTTCATTATTTTTAACTTTGCAACGAACAGGTTTAGTGCAATATATTTCTTATTAGTGCAATCTTTAAATTTGACTAAAAACGGTTTATTTTTGTACTAAATGTTTAATATTTGTGTCAAATGTAATATTGTTTGTGTTTGTTGTATAATTTGTTTGGGACCAAGGGAAAGCATTTCCAAATTTCGTTGTACGTGAGTATATTGACAATAAAGGCTTTCTATTCTATTCTATTCTATAAGTAAAGAAAAGGGGGGAAAATAAGTTTTAGAGCACCCAGTGAAAACAGATCAGGAGATGTTAAGATTTAGGTAGAAAAGTAAGAGATACCGGCAAGTATAGTCCGGTGGAATAATTCATGTGATATTGTGTTAAATCAGGTGACCGTATCTCAAGGCAGCATCGTCTTTTTCGTGCACTTTCACAGAAAAAATGACATTATAATGTTTTTCTGATTGATTAAACTAGAGCATGACAAACAAAAATGATATCAATGTGACTGATAATGATTATTTGTAGTGGAATGCAACACTTCCTGCTCCTGTTCTGTTCATATAATTCTTATAAATAAAAAAATAACACATACTAGAGGGAAAACTAAAGGTAAATATGTCTTCAAGATTTTCAATCCACAGACTAAGTCAGCAGCTGACGGGTCATGCCATTACCACAGTCATGTCATTATGAATTTTAGAACATGATCAAAAAACTCTCACGTAAAACTCATGAAAACAGATCAATTAACACCGCGGCTTTGTCCGAAGCTCTCTCACACGCAGTTATCAGACAATGAGTACTTGAACTAAGCGTCTGCTCCCCCTCCACCTCTAAACACACACTTAGACTGGTGATGGCGCCTCATAAACTGTTTGGCAGTGTCGACATTATCAGCGGCTCAGAGTCAGACATCATGTCCCTCCAATTAGAGCTTCACAGCTCCCCTCATTCATCTTTATTGGTGATACATTAGCCACCATTAAATAAAAGACATGGGATAATCTCCATAATGATGTGGATGATGAAACCCAGTGTCGGAGAGGGAGGTAGGAGCTCTGTGACTAGAATAGGAAAGAGGGTGGGTGTCGGGCGAGATGATAGCGGTGGGCCTGTTTTGGGTCAGTGCCCGGGAGAGGAGGAGGATGGTGATGAAGGTGGGGAGGGATGGACATGAGGAGCTGTGACAGCAGCATTAGCTGGGAACACATTAGCCATTACCACGCAGCCAATCAAAACAGCACACCTGTGCCAATCGGGGAGACGGACAGACGCTAGCCCAGGTGCGCGTGTGTACACGAGCGTCAGCGCTGGCTGGCTAAGTATAGAACCAGACGGTGCGCTCCAAACCTGCCGTTTTTGCCAGAAACTGTGAAGCACAGAGGGGGACAGCAGGGAACGTTTAGAGAACATTAGAAATATGGTTTAAAATAAAGGCTCCAGCATGTTCGGGGAAAAAGACGCCGCGCGCCGGGTCTGGACAAAGTTGGCGATGTCATCTTCTATTGACCAACAACTTAAAAGGCAATGATCTCTTGTTTAATTGAACTGCCCTTAATTACGTTACTTTTTTTTGTCCTTTAATTAGTGCCTCATGAATAATTGATTAGCCGTGAAGTCATCAGTCGGGCAATACAAAAAGTGATAGCGCGTGAAATGAACAGTAGCCCCAAACAGAGCTCCGCTCGGCTCTGTTAGTCACTGATGCCGGCTGCCCTGAGACAGACTTCAAAACTGACAGCCCGAGCAGACGCAAACTATATTGTATAACCGCTCTTCAATCCCGTCATCAAATATTTACAGGGGTATCATTGCCAGCACGGTGTCCCGCTGTGCATTCTCCGAGTGGCGGCAGGGGGGACATTGATCTTCCTTTTAAAGAACAAACGAGAGCTTCAGAGATGTTTCTTATGCTTCGGGCCTGTTCGGTGTGCTTCATCTATATTTCTCTGGGGCGTACACTATTGATCCGGTCAGGTCAAGAATCTGCATCACCTCTCAAACCTACAAATATGATCTCTGGACTGCATTAATATGAAAGACTAGACTGCGCTTTTCCCCTTCGTCCTGGATCATTTCAGACTCGCACTGCATGGACACTTCATTTGTCCTCATTCTGCGCAGACAATAAGCTGTGAATATTTGATTGCTTGGAAGTGATTACTGGATCCATCTGTGTGATAAAGACATGTCAGAAAGAAATCATAAAGGGTTCACTAGCATAGATGACCATGTATAATCATTATGCTTTTGTTATAGATTTGTATAGATATAGACTGTCAGGTTGGAGTCTGAGGGCTAAAACTGACAGCAAAATGAAGCATTTATTCTGTATACAGAGCAAAATGATATAAATGTGATTACCATAGCAGTTAAAACATTTCACAACTGCACATAATTTGTTTTGAGTAAATTTCAGAAGTATAAAATTAAGTCAAATCTACTTTACTAAGCAACATAATGTTGATTAAGTGAGTAAACTTAACATTCCAGTTCCACTTCCAAATCTGATGTAATAGCACTTCACACTACCAATTAACATTTAAATAATCATGTAAATGTTGAAATAATACATTTCGATTTTATAACACACCTTAAACACCCCCAATAATATGATTTTAATGCATAATGTTTGTTGATAAAAAAATATATAACCTAATCAAATATATATATTTACAAATCTGCGGACCCACATCTCAACATGATAAACACGATAGTGTTAACAATCAATCGTATTTGCTTCCCACATAAATCATTCTGCATAGAAAATGTTGCAAAACATGTTACCTAACTTGACAACAGTATCAACATAACACAGTGCAAATAACACTGCCAAACTATGGAAAAATGCAACCGATTATTAAACAATTATTAATTATGCACGACCCAATTATGCATAATAATTATGCAGGGAACACCAGCATTACAAAGTTAAGGAGATTTTACTTTCCTGAATTTAAATTGAATTTGAATTAAGATAATATCAGATGCATAATTGTAATTCAAATTTGGCTATAACAAAGTTAATTTTAATATGAACTGAAATAAAATAAATGTATATAAATGTCCTTTTTTAATAAAAACAAATTGTCAAGACAAACTTTAAACGTTGACCTTGTTGGAAAGTTTTGGAAAAAAGATATATAGAAAGACGGACAGACAGACAGACAGACAGATAGATAGATAGATAGATAGATAGATAGATAGATAGATAGATAGATAGATAGATAGATAGATAGATAGAAACGAACAACAGACAGACAGATAGAACAATATAGATAGAACGATAGATAGATAGATATGAATGACAGAGAGACAGACAGATAGATAGATAGACAGAAACAATAGACAGACAGACAGATAGATAGAATGATAGATTGATAGATAGATAGATAGAACGATAGACAGACAAATAGATAGAACGATAGATAGATAGATATGAATGACAGAGAGACAGACAGATAGATAGATAGACAGAAACAATAGACAGACAGACAGATAGATAGAATGATAGATTGATAGATAGATAGATAGAACGATAGACAGACAAATAGATAGAACGATAGATAGATAGATATGAATGACAGAGAGACAGACAGATAGATAGATAGACAGAAACAAACAATAGACAGACAGACAGATAGATAGAATGATAGATTGATAGATAGATAGATAGGCAGATAGAACGATAGACAGACAAATAGATAGAACGATAGATAGATAGAAACGAACGATAGATAGATAGAAACGAACGAGAGATAGATAGAACAATAGATAGACAGATAGAAACGAACGACAGACAGATAGAACGATATAAATAGAACGATAGATAGATACGAACGACAGATAGACAGACAGATAGATAGATAGATAGACAAAAACAAACAATAGACATACTGACAGACAGACAGACAGACAGATAGAGCGACAGAAACAATAATAGACAGACAGATAGATAGATAGAACGATAGACAGAACAATAGATACAGTAGATAGATAGATAGATAGATAGATAGATAGATAGATAGATAGATAGATAGATAGATAGATAGATAGATAGATAGATAGATAGATAGATAGATAGATAGATAGATACGAACAACAGACATACGGATAGATGGATAGATGATATAGATAGATAGATATATCAGAATTAATGTCATATTGCTCTGTCATATTGCTGACTTAGATTTTGCTGATTTGCTATTAGATAAGACATTTGATAACAAGAAGGCCCCACACACTCACAGTGTGACATCACACTTCAGGAGAAATTCTTGTCATCCTGGTTCTCATTCTCTCTTAAGCAGTCTCAGCTCTTCAGCCCTAATGGGAAGTGACATAATGTTTACGTAGAGTAGCTAATTTCTTGTCCATATTTACTAGGTGTGCTAATATGACAGCGGTAAAATTAAGGCCTACAGTTGGCCATCATGCGCTAACGTTCGAGTGTGTGTGGGTGGATCCGATAACAGGGCAGCGGCAGGTGTAGCGTGAGAGCGAACCGCTCTTTGTTAAGCCGACACAAACATAAACACACACCAACGCATGCCACCATTTCACCAGGAAAAGAATTAATGAAGTGACCCTGCAAACGAGGCCTGGCGGTAACCAGGTAACCGCATCAAGTCTCTGCTCAAGCTAGCAGCAGAGAACCAATAGAAGAAATCAGCAGAGAACACGCGGGGGCAGTTCAGGGCGAGTGGCGATAAAGTCTCACAGAATAATCCATGTTTCTTTCTGTCACTGTTTCTTTGTGTAGCTTCCTCATCTGAACCCACCTCTATTATTCACTCGCTGGTGGGAAAACCAGTGGCCATTGTTTTAAAAGTCAATGTGAATTGTCATTTGCAATAAATTTTACTTCCACAATTTGATGTAGTTCTGAATGAAACACAATATTCAATGATAAAATATGTTAACAAAGTTTGGGGTTGCGAAGATTTTTTAAATGTTTTTGAAAGAAGTCTCTTATGCTCACCAAGGCTGCTCCATTTATTTGATCATTAATACAATAAAACAGTAATTTTGTGAAATATTATTACAATTTAAAAGAATTGTTTTCTATTTTAATCAATTTAAATTGTAATTCATTTCTTTGATGGCAAAGCATTACCCCAGTGTTCAGTGTCACATGATCACAAGAGAGAGAGAGAGAGCGGTGATTGGCACTACCTTTTACCCAGTATGCATTGCAGCTGGGGTCAAATCAGATGGGCTATGTCCGAATTCGCCCCCCATACCCTTAAATAGGGCACAATTTGCGGGGACAGCCATTTGTAGTGGTGTCCGAAACCATGGTGGACATTATTGAGTGCACTCATTCAATCCCACAATGCACCACAAGGTCTTCCGGTTAACTCAGTGTCCGAATTCACTCACTCAAGTGAACTATATTAGTGGAGTAATGTAGGGAATAGTGAATGAGGGTATAGGGGGCGATTTCTAACATTACTTTCTAGGACTGTAAAAGAGTTTAGGGGGTATTCATAGTTAGGTTAGGTTTATGTTTCACTGTAATATTGTGTTGAATAAATTATTTACCATGGTTGAGATATATAGTCTTCTTCAAATAAAGCAGTCAGTTTTATTTCCACATGAACATGTCTATTGAAGTCAGTGGCACATACCCGAATGCTTGGTTTTAATGAAGTGAAGATCAATGTTCATTGGACAAAAGGCTCTAAACGTGTTATTCTTGGTCCCAGCTGGATACGGTGCTTCACTGGGAATCTATAAGGGCATCACACTATTTGCAATGGAAACAATATCTGATCATTCATTAGTTCCAGGGCTTTCCATTAATATATGTATGTCTCTCATGGAACCCGGCCTTCTCTCTATGATGATTTGGGCAGACATTTCTGAAACGTAAGAGCGAAATCAATGTTGTCTGATGGTTCAACTTTGCAATCTGTTTATTTTAGCTTTCACAATCCTGTCTTTTTCAAATACACAACAAACAGTTCTGAGCTTGGTTCATTATGTTTAAGTATTTTCACTAGTAGTTTGTGAAGCAGCTTTCTCTAGCTACAAATAAACATCAGTACACTTTTGTCATTGACGAGTGATTACCTGCTGTTGAAAAGCACCAGCCGCCACTGCAGGAAATAACAAAAGGTCGTCCGACCTAAAATCTCACTCCCCCCCCCCCCCCCACCCCCACCCCCACCCCCCTTATGTATTTGCTGCACTTGGCAACGACAGTGGCCCCGGTGACAACGAAACAGTCCTCGCTGTCTAGTCTGCACAAATCTTCCCTTTTCTCACGCACACAAACACACGCATACGCACAAATGGCAAGCCGTAAAAAGAGAAAGACAAGTTAATAGCAAACAGCACACTGCATTTTTCATTTAGTATCTTTAGCGTGTTGTTTTGTTTTTCACACGGTGAACAGAAAAACCCATGGCTGATTATGTGAAGAAGGCGTGAAATTGTGATATTTGCATGGCTGGGGATATTAACTAGAGGCATTAGTTCTTGAAAAGCTTCAAGGCTGGGCTCCAGACATGTTTTTAAATAATGGTTTAATGATGCATATTTTACAAATATTTTCCAAGCCAGACTACCGGCGCACCCTGTCTCTCTCTCTTTCTCTCTCTCCTCCAGACTACATTAACGCTCTTATTCTTTCTTCATTAACAGGCTCACAGCCCTTTCGCTATGCTCCTTTGTGTGCATTTGGAAAAAATCAACTGGAAAATAGACAGCATGAGGCAGCCGAACAGACGTTTTTAGTTTCTCTATTTCTGTGCAGACTCTACCAACCACTGTTCATTATTTTGATTAGTTGTATTCGTTTTTAACCACCTTCCATCACTCAGTCGCTGATTGGGATGTTAAGATGAAATATCCACAAAGAAGTTTAAATGGGTTATGATCATTCCCCATCGCACTTGCTGTATTTTGCTCTACATCCTCTCCTCTTTCTCTAAGCCAGGCCTGGTCCCTCTGCTCCATTAAAGGCAGATCTCACTGGTGCAGGTATTGGCCGCTGTGAGGTGCAGCTGTCCAAGTTGCCGCTTTGGCCCGGAGTGGCTGTGTCCAGACACAAAAGCACAAACATCAGGGTGTCTGGCCACACGGCCCCAGTCCAGAGACCATCAGGCTCAGGCCT
Organism: Squalius cephalus; assembly: GCF_949319135.1. NCBI lineage: Eukaryota > Metazoa > Chordata > Actinopteri > Cypriniformes > Leuciscidae > Squalius > Squalius cephalus. Next base: position 8,730,057 of record NC_137137.1, read on the forward strand.
GTTTTACTGCTGGACGCCATACAGACACCATCACAGAAATGGCCAAGAAAACACTCAGGGACACATTTGCTCAGGCAGAGCAGTGAAACTGGCTGAGAATGTGTTTTAGACATTTATATCAGAGGGCCACTGAGGCTAGTCACTCAAAAGAGGAGATTCATTGAATATGTGACATTACAGTCTGGTCTCATTGTTAATGCGTAGGTGTAAATATGTTACATTTACTGGCAAAATTTTGAACTTTTGGATAGATGCTGAAACGTACAATATGGATGTGTTAACAACATTTAAACGTAAACATTATTATGTATTTAAATCTATTTTCATTGTTTTATATCATTGAGATATTTGTTTAATTGTCATTTTACCATTTTATAGATACGTTTTTGATCCCTTAACCCTATCCCCAAACCCAAACATAACCATTTCATAGAGAAAATAAAAAGAATATATAAAACGTAATGAACAGAAATGTGTAGGAAAATGACAAGTCATTTTAGTGACAATATAGCATTAAAAATGTATTTTGAGCCTCTAATTTCACTCCTAACTCTAAACCTACCCACAGCCTTTTCTTAAAAATATGTACAGTAATAAAGAGAAACATAACAAACAGATGGGAGTGTGGAATCACAATCATTTATTTATTAAAACAAAATGTCAAAAGTGGCACCAAATGTAGTCCAACTGATGATGTAGTCTCTCCGGCGGTATATAATAGTTTTGTATGAAGCACAGAGGTGAATTTAAGTTATTAATCGCTGAAAATCTTATCCTGATACAGGCGGGCATTTCTCATTCAAACGCACATCACCTAAAACATGGCATGACGCAACGGGTGACGAACCAGGCGAGAGCCAATGAGCGTTTGATATCACTGCCATAAAATGTGTCATAAAGATTCTTGGGAGGGCAATTTATGGAATCATAACGAGTACGGGATTTGACTGATGGTTGCTGCTGAGAATGGAGATGATGATTGCTGAAAAAAGGATTGATTTTGAGTCTGTTCCTCACAATTGTATTGATTCTAAAGATTTGGATTACAGCGATTACTTTTGTGAATTTGTGTTGTGTTTTTGGTGTATTTTATGGTTCTATCATCAGTAACAGCATTGGACTGTCCTGAGAAACCGCCTTTTGTGTCCCACAGCAAGCAAAATAAATATTACATGATAAAAAATGGTTAAACGATAACAGAAATGTTATTCATTTTAAGCTGTTTTTCTTGTTTAACATTATGCAATTCTTTGAAACGAGTTTGCACCAGAAGTAACACTGAACAGAATGAAATGTCATAATTGCAAATTAAGTAAATGAGTCAGCTGAGGTAAATTTGATTGAAAATATAATATACTTTATCATAAATGCAACAGAATCAACTGATTAATTCCATGAATTCGGTATTAGGCTAAATAAGGATTTGTACACATTGGTACGTCTACGTTGTTTATTCGTAAATTTACATTTCAGTGCTGTCAATACTTCAATATTGTACGTTTCAGTGCAAACTTAAGTAATTGTACCTGTGGTAGGACTACACTTTGCAAAAAAATACAGATGAAAACCAGTCTTATGGGTTTTTTTTTTTTAATTGAGATGTATACAGCATCTGAAAGCTGAATACATAATCTTTCCATTGATGTAGGGTTTGTTAGGATAGGACAATATTTGGCCGAGATACAACTATTTGAAAATCTGGAATCTGAGGGTACAGAAAAATCGAAATATTGAGAAAATCGCCTTTAAAGTTGTCCATTTCTATTGGCGATAGCGCTGCATCCATTCACAAAAATAAATGTTTTATATATTTAAGGTGGGAAATTTACAAAATATCTTCATGGAACATGATCTTTACTTAATATCCTAATGATTTTTGGCATAAAAGAAAAATCTATAATTTTGACCCATACAATGTATTGTTGGCTATTGCCACAAATATACCCGTGCGACATAAGACTGGTTTTGTGATCCAGGGTCACATATAATATATAGACATTCCACAAACATATGTTTGTCAGGATTTAAAATTTACATTAAACAAAGATAATTAGATAATACATAAAATGAAAAGAAAATTTTATAATATAATTCTAATTATTTACATTTTATATCATAATTAGTTTATTTTCATGCTTTGTGCTGTGCCAGGTGTAAAAGTGTCATTAAAAGAGCAGCTGAACAGAACAACAGTATTAAACGCTGTTTTTCTCCGACTGGGAACCTTTACAGGCTCTCATTACAGAGATGATTTACATATATCCACACACAGATGAAGACATGAGAGCACGTGTGTGTGTGTGTGTCTAGCACTGAACAAGAGCTCACAGCGTTTGAGGAGATCTGAAGGTTGTCTAATATCTGTTCTCAGAGCAGTGAGCTTGCACATCTCTCCAAGTCTCATGAATGTAATTGACCTTTTTTTTTTCCTGTAACGCTACTGAGATGGTGGCCATGGGGGGGGGGGGGGGGGGGCAGTGACACAGAGACTAAACACCAGCCAAGCAAAGTTAATTGTCCAGCTGAACAATAACGCAATGGAGACTGCAGATATGAAAAGGGCATTCAAATCAATAGATCGACAATAGCCTTTCCGAAAAGATGGCTGAACTCAATTTTCTGGCCGTGGACACCCTCTAAGCTCCAGACACACTGCAGCCCCCCCTCCCCTTTAAGACCACCACAACCCTTCTATCACAGTGCCCAAACCTCCTACACAAACAGAGGCTGTTGGTTTGTAGTGCTTGCAAAGCTTCTTTTTCTTTGTCTTCCTATTTACTTTTATATTATTATTTTATACATTTTTGCCCACACACACTCTCACTTACACACTCGCACACACATGCACACACACGCACACACATGCACACGTTTCCATGTTTTGGGACTTCCCATAGACGTAATGATTTTTCTACTGTACAAACTGTATATCCTATCCCCATACACTAGCCCTACGCCTAAACCTATCCATCACAGAAAACCTTCTACATTTTTAGATTTTCAAAACACTTCATTTAGTATGATTTATAAGCTGTTTTACTAAAAAAAATGTCCCCAATGAGGTCAAAATTTACTGGAATTTCTATTGTTTCAATGCTTACCAAACCTACAGTGATTTCACTTGAAATCTGAATTGCGATTTGTCTGCTTTCTTGCATTTATTTGCATACTGAACTGTAATTGGTCTCTTATTCAGTGCATATATTTAACCATTTAGCTGCCGTTCCATTGCAAAAACACTTGTTATTTATTCATGTGCATAGCCAAAAAAAAAAAAAAAAACGGCATGAATGTCACTGATGCCAAAAAGCATTTAATTTACACAAAACCGCATTTACACAAAAAGCACAGTAAACTTAATAAAACTTTACCAATTCTTTTCATGCCTAGTCGCCACTGATATTTTCTTTAGTAAGTGAAAATCTAGTCCTTTCATTTTAGATTTCCTTCCTTCATCGTTTTTTTTTTCGCCATGAACGTTGTGTTTAGTTTGCGTTCTGCATTGCGATGGGAACGGTGGGCGAGGCTAATCATTCTTTAGCTGTTCTGGCCTTAGAAAGGTCAGCTGTTTGAAATGTCAGGCTTCAATGGAGCCAGATTCACATCGTGCTGCTCAAGTGTCCAATTAAAGAGGGTCTGGCAGGGGTTGAGTGGGAAGCACTCTTCACACAGGAGAGCTAATGAGGGGGCCAGGGCACCGAGACCCCCCTCGGCACTGATCTACAGGGCCTCAACCACAGCGGCAGGTTCCGACCGAAGGGCTGGCACTCGGAGTACTGAGAAGACCTCCAAGGGCACCGGGGAGGACATGGCTTGATCTCATTAAGAACTATAGAGACATGTATGTATGTTAATTTTTATCATCCCTTTCACACACACTTATGTAATATGGGGATAGGTCAGCGCGTCCTGTTGCAGTATCTGTCTCAGTCATCTAAGAGTGCAAGCTGCTTTCCATATAGCAGGAAAACAAGTTTCCGTCACACTCAGCATGGACAAACGCAGGTCAAAGGTCACCACAGTCGCATATACACTTTGCACACCGAATCCTAATAAGAAGCCAGGCTGCAGGCTTAAAGAGGAAGACAGGGTAGGATCATTTACAGGGGCGATTCTTCATTTAGAGCAACTAAAATACCCTGTTCACCTCATCAATAAGTCATTAGGCCCATCTGTAGCCCGGTGAGCTAATACCGGTTTAGCAGTTGTTCTTTCAGCGGTTAGTTTTAATAACTGCATTCGGGGAGCTCTAGATCAGCAAAAAGCGCAACGGCTCTCCAGAGCCCCTCTGCAGTCTGCTTGTGCACAATTGTGGAGTTTTTATGGAGAAAAAGTAGATTTTACTGCTCGCTGAAATCAGCAAAATTACCCTCCCAAAATGGCAAGGGCAATAGAATCACGGCGTAAAAAAATAAATAATTTTCATTATATAACCCCAAACAAGGTAAGCTAAAAACCATGTTGCACCGTGCATGTCTTTTGTAGAGTTGTGAAGGTCAGCGGTACAGTCTTGTGTGGCTTTGGGTAACAGATGCTGAGCAAAGCTGGGAAAATTAGCCTACTCCACGTGCCTTACATAAACATTATTTTAATCAAAGTGTATTAGAGCAGCCAGATATTTTAGACATATGGGGGCTGCATCTTTCCTGGCTACCCCATCTGTCTCTCCCAGAGCTCTGAATGCAGTTTCAGCCTTCACCCAGATGCACTGAGAAAACATTCAGCTTCCCATAGAGACGCAGAAGCACAGGCTGTACCCGCTGCTCTGGGACAGGCACGCCCGGGGTGCTATGATGGGATCATGGAAATGCTGAGAAAAGAAATCGCGAGAAAAGGCCTCTCTTTTGCAGGTTTTTGCTCTTGGGGTGCAGCTGATGCTTGTTGTGAGAAGTGGGAGAAGTCACAAAGTGTGACGCCCTCTTTGAACACACAACCCCGTCTGTGAACACAATGTTGTTGTGTGGTGTAGTGTGCAGTGAATAACAAACACACATGCACACAAAGCAAAACATGCATACTCACCAGGGTTGGTGATGGTCAGAAGATCCAGCCTTCGTTGTTGCTGAAAAAGATATAAAGATGTTCTGTCAGAGAGATGAAACTAAGACTTTTTTTTTTTACTCAGAAATCAAAGTTTCTGCTGTCAGCCTGTTAAGCACATTTTGCTCTCTATCTCTCTCTGGAGAGATAAAAGTGTGTCATGCATTTTACATCAGTTTTATGTAAATACATATACAATGCATATATATCACTCTATGAAACAGAATGTTTCTAATCTTACACTTCTCTTGAGGCCTATTCACAGCAAAACAGTTTGAATCAAATAATGCTTTCCTATGAACCCGTTCACACAAAAAACTGGCCAATAACAAATAAGAATTATATAACCCATAATCATCAAGAGTGATCCGTCAATCAGACGTTTTGTATACCATGGAAATGTCAATTGAGCCAAAAGTGACCTTCCACTCCCAAAAAGCATTACGAATGGTGTAGTGGAGATGGCGTATATTCTGAAACTATAAGTATCTTTTTTTTGCTAAATTTTGTTGCTGTAATTTTTACACTTTTAGAATCAATGGCTATAAGCTAGTAGTTTTATAATGTAGGCTACCATCATTTTTAACTGACTGTCATTTGCCTTCATTGGATGAATATTTAGTTTTTATTAAAAACCTTATGGAGAAAAAAAGAAAAACCTTCCGGAAGATTATATTACATAAGTATTATATAAAGAATAAAAAAATAATATATATAGACATATATCTATATGTTTTATATACATCTTTATATATCTTCACAAACACAGGTATATATATATATATAAAAAAAATTTTTTTTTATAATGTATACATCTTTCTGTTTGTTGGCCTATTTGGGTACTTGTACTTCAATCCACTTCTTGCTCTGCTAGCAAAATAGCTTTATGTAGGGTGTGTGTGTTTGTGTTCATAATCCATTGCGATTTGCGAGTTATGTATTCATGTGCTGTAGTAGATGCGGGTCGTTTCCTGGAGAGAGGGCGTGGCAGAGGCTACAGCAATCCACACAGGTCACACTCTCAGATCGATAAGTGCCCAATCAAAGACTGATGGCGTCCTCAACGCGCTGCAGTGTGAGGCGGACACACATAACACACATACTGTGAGGACAGGCAGCTCAAGAGCCGTACTTTAACACTCTTGTGGTAACAGTACTGCAGGTCCTTCTACATAAGAGCCACTACACACATAGTAGAGCAGAGAGCATACACTGATATCATTCACACACACTAACACACACAAACACACACACACACAGCTCTGCTTTTAAATATCTGATCATTTCCTGACGATTAGCAATAATCCATTGAAGCCAAAGGGCTTTAACTTGGTTTTGAATTCATAAAATGTAAAAAAAATTTGTGGCTCTCTAAGAATGGAAGCAAAGTCCTAAAATATGAAAAGAGAGTTCTTGATCAATTTTAATGAACAATCACTGTGTGTATGTAATGTGTGTGGAATGTGTTGTGTTATTCACTATGCTTGTTAGCAATACAGTATGTGTTTAGCAAAATGTCTTTTATTGGGGCCACCTGACTTGTCCATGATGAGTATTTTCTATCTGATAAAAATAATAAAAACAGTATAATACATGCATAAAATATGTTGGCACCTGTCAAAAAAGTATGTGTTAATGTGGTGTTTATGCAGTAATTGGAAGATATGAGTCATGACTCATAGGTGATAACTCTCACCGAGCATCTTCTTCTACACTTAAAACGCTTTTAAGTGTATACAGTGTAATATAATAGCAGTTGGCATTAAAAAGATTAGGTGAAAACTATTTTGTTTTGACAAACTCTTGAAATTATGTCTCTTGTTTTATTTTTCAGATCGCCCCCTGCTGGTGAAAGAGACACATACAATACAACCTCTTCGTTTTCTAAGCTGATCCTAACAGGGAAAGTACTGATAGAGATGCAGTGCATTACATTAAAACATGCAATAATATTAAAGATCATTTCAATACAAAGGTTTGTTTTGCATTTTAAAGACTAGTTGACTTGCAATATATGTGCATACATTTACATATCAGAGCCATGGGATCAGAGAGTCAATATCACTACTTCAAAACCATGTTGTCTACTGCCTACATAGGCTGCATCCTAAGTGAAATGAAACCACCACACAAATAGCACTACTCTCACAAAGCGCACAGCATTTACAAATGATACAGTTTGATGTTACTTGGTTTTTAAGCTAATTCTGCAATAGTAAGGATGAGGATATACAGTGCACACACAAATATAATTTAGTCAGATTAAATGGTCAGATTTAAACTTTTTTTAACTTTTTAAATAAAAATGAACATTATTGAATGAAATATATGACAAATAATTACTGACAATATTTCTCAGGACTGGCTGCCATCTTGGATTTATACGTTGTTTCTTCAGAATTTGGTATCCAAAATATGGTATCTTACAAGGTCTATGATGCCTTAATGCTTTCTAAGTAGGCAGCTCACTTGTTTTTAGAACACAGCTAATGTAAGTCTTTATGAAGCGATCCATGACAGAGAGCAGCCCCTCTACAATCCCCCTTTCCCCAGAGCTCGAGACAAGAATAGTCTAATTATTTGGTATTGGTCTTGCACTATTACCACATGGAAATAAGGCGGTAAAAGGCATTTCATTTAAAGGAGATGATTTGCGTCAAAATGAACCAGGCACTTAAACAACATGAGCATACATAGCTCTATCACCGGACACAATTCATTTTATGTGAATTCTCCCATTGACAGTTCAAATCCGCTGAGAGCTTCCTTTCTTCTACGCCAATTAGAGACTCTGAAAAAGGCCAGTTGCTCCATTCCTTTGATCTGACCTTTGTTAGTTTTGCTTGGCCTTGTTGGTACAGATCCAGCATTTAAGACAGAAACGACAAGTGGAAAAAGCCAGTGGCTGCTGCAATGCGTCTGTCTGTCCATTGACATGAGCCTGATATCACTTTTGGCCTTGTACTTCCTGACTGAATTCTGTCAGTTACAGCTACATGTAGTGCATTCTCTCAAGCTTTAATCTTGTGACGACATTTTTGACAGCTAAGTCCTGCTTTCTTTCAATAAATCTATGGAAAATGGAGATGAGATACTCAAAACTCTCTTTACCTCAAAGTAGCTACGTTTACATGCAGTAATCTGTTAATAATCCACCTGATAGCTCAATCGGAACGAAAAGCCTTCACGTAAGCAACACAATTGATCCAATTAAGCACCAGGATCCATATTGTTGCTGTAGATTTAAACATTTAGTTTTTCTAAAGTCCACAGGGCCATAGGTGCACATCAACTGATATTTTCTTCAGATTACAAAGGTTACTCTAACATATAAGCGGAACAAGAGACACTGTCTGCATGGATAAGGTATTTAGTGTTTTCCAGGAACAGGGGAAAAGGAAAGACAGAGACAGAGAGAGAATCACATTAGAGGCAATCCTAGGCATGAAAATAGGATTGTATTAATCTTTATCAAAGAGTGCCAAGGAATCCCCCTCAGAACAGTGGCAGTCTGCATAGGAGCACATAGTGGGTGTCCCGGGCCTCACTGGAGTCAAAAGGCGTTTAATATTCTGAATGGAACACAGTATCTATTCTATTTTAACACCAGAAGACACAGCCACAGGTGAACGAGATAGGAGAGAGATGGCAACTGGTGCCGAAAGTCAGAGATCTGGCAGATCGGGGCTGTGACACATGGGAGGCCGGCTCACCTCAACAGATGCTGGGGTGAGAGCCCTTCACCCTATGTCAAAAAACCCAACGCACCCTGTCCAATTACCAGAGCCATAACCAAGAACTCTCAGAATACACACGCACACACATTTACCTAAAGAGACTTCAGAAGTTTGCATATAAAGCTATGCCATCATATATATATATATATATATATAAAAGAAAATAATGTTTTTTACTTTTATTTTTTTATTGCACAAAGTTTTAACTAAACTCATACTGAAACTTTTCCTCCCTCGCTTGACCTATATTTGGTCCAAAACTGCAAATAGGCCAGACATTCCAAACTTTCCTCTTAAAATGTCATTAATCTTATCAGGAGCATCCGCACCTTTTCAAAAGAGTCTTAATCTTTGCAAGGTGCAAAACTGCACAACTGCAATTAAGAGGGCTGGCCACCAGACAGACCAAAAAAAAAAAAAAAAAAATCATTCATTTACTGGACCTTTCATCTTATAACAGAATTAAATATTCATGCACAGCCTCCCTGAAAACCCATTTTCACTATTTCCCCCTGAATTTACTCTTCTTATTTGCAGATGATTATCATGGGTGGGGGCTGTTATAGAAAAATACACCCACAAATTTGAGTCTCATTTCAGATGCATGTAAGGTCAATATAATGAGATTAACCTGAGCTCCCCCATCTTAACATTTCATTAAAAAATATATATGGCGACTGCAGGCTAAATTATTTGACTCAAAATATCAGATACACAGTAAAGAGAAAGTTATATTAGCAATTTAAGGAAAAAGGAGGCAGACATTATACGTTTACTCAGGGATAAACTCGTTCTGTGCCATAAACTAGCTGATGGTGGGAATATGTCATGAATTATGGACCCCAGCGGACACCCCTCCCTCTATGAACACACACACAGCCCAGTGGTGATGAGGTAAGGCAGATTAACGCTGGACTATTTAAACCATCTGCCATAGTCCCAGTAGCAGGAGTCAGAGTCATTGGCATCAATCCCCCAAGGACCCCTCTGTCTGACGCCAACCTTCCCATAAAGAGGAAAAGAAGAGGAAAAAGAGAGAAATGCGAGTGAGTCAACAAACTGACTCACCTCATCTTAGAGAGGGAAACAGTCCTGTGTAGGTGAGTCATCGGCGACCAAAAACACACATATACAAACACACTTCTCTACTCTCTCGCTTCCATCTAGTGTTCGGTTCACCTATCTCCCCTCTGGGAAAACGCTTCCCTCTTTTATAGCACAGATCTAAGGGATGAGCTCAGGATGAGGTCATCTTCCCCTGGGTCTCTCTCTTCACTGAGCACTTACTGTCAGATTCACTGTAACACTCTTCATCATGCTCTGAATATGGGTTGCTTTGTCATGTAAAACACCTCATTGTGTGGCAGAAATTAAAAGCAACAGATACAATGCATTTCAAACTCTTCATTAGGCCAATTACATATATATGGCCAATTATAATATCAACTAATAATAGAGCGGTAAAAATTACATCATTGTGAGAAAAACAAACAAACAGATAATCGGTAAATGAAACTAAATATTTACAAACATTATAAACATGTATTTTAGTTCACCTCACTCACACCTCACTCTATGTTAGTTACATATCCTTGAAATGTAACTTTATTCTAACAAATATAATATAATATAATATAATATAATATAATATAATATAATATAATATAATATAATATAATATAATATAATATAATATAATATAATATAATTTAATATAATATAGAGTGGCAATGTGTATAAATAAATATACAGTAAATTAAAAAAATATATTATTATTTTGTTGACATTAGAAGAAACTAAAAGGTAGCAGCATATATTGGTGATTGGATATCCAGTATCAAGATATCAGAATTAATTACTGAAAAAGCAATATCAGTTGCATTCATTTATGGTATATAAAATACATTTGCCAAGCACTAATTAAAGCATGTTTTATTTCACAAAAGCATCCTTATTTTGCCATTACAGAGGGAAGCAAATGGACAGCTGGATCAGCTGTGGAGAAGAGCGTCAGGACGGTCTGCTGGGGTTACTCTATCGCGTGACCAGGAGAACCTTGGTTTTAAAAATACACCACAACAAATAAAAGATTAATTTCTTAGGACAGCGCCTGCTCCCCTTAGACTTGCCCACCTGCAGAAGGACTGCAGCCCAGACCAGAGAAATCTAATCACCCCACAGTTAACTCTGCATTCAACCTATTCAGCACTTAAAAGCCATGATTGAATTTCATCTTGATGCCATTAAATATTTATAAAGGCCAATTAGAAGGGCAGCTCTTGCTGGCGGTAAAGACTCCTCTCCATCATGCACTCCCATGCTCTATCAGGTCCTGCCTCTGAAAGATCGCCCTTAAAGGGTTAGTTCACCCACAAAATGAAAATTCTGTCATTAATTACTCACCCTCATGTCTTTCCAAACCTGTAAGACTTTCGTTCATCTTTGGAACACAAATTCAGTTTTTTTGATGACATCTGAGAGCTTTCTGTCCCTCCATTGGCAGCTACGCAACTACCTCTTTGACACTGAACAGATTGAATTTAGGTTGTTATTCACATTTAAACATTGATCAGCAAACATAAACAGAAGCTCAACCGAACTTAATTGACGTACGAGAACAAACCTCACTGGTTCTTGCGGAAGCTCGAATGTGCTGCGTAACACACGAGAATGAACCTCACTGGTTCTTGCGGAAGCTCGGATGTGCTGTGTAACACACGAGAATGAACCTCACTGGTTATTGCGGAAGCTCGGATGTGCTGTGTAACACACGAGAATGAACCTCATTGTTTCTTGCTGAAGCTCAAACGTGCTGCATAACACGAGAATGAACCTCATTGGTTCTTGCTGAAGCTCAAACGTGCTGCATAACACGAGAATGAACCTCATTGGTTCTTGTTGAAGCTCAAACGTGCTGCGTAACACACGAGAATGAACCTCATTGGTTCTTGCTGAAGCTCAAACGTGCTGCATAACATGAGAATGAACCTCATTGTTTCTTGCTGAAGCTCAAACGTGCTGCATAACACGAGAATGAACCTCATTGGTTCTTGCTGAAGCTCAAACGTGCTGCATAACACGAGAATGAACCTCATTGGTTCTTGCTGAAGCTCAAACGTGCTGCATAACATGAGAATGAACCTCATTGTTTCTTGCTGAAGCTCAAACGTGCTGCATAACACGAGAATGAACCTCACTGGTTCTTGCAGAAGCTCGGATGTGCTGTGTAACACACGAGAATGAACCTCATTGTTTCTTGCTGAAGCTCAAACATGCTGCATAACACACGAGAATGAACCTCATTGGTTCTTGCTGAAGCTCAAACGTGCTGCGTAACACACGAGAATGAACCTCATTGGTTCTTGCTGAAGCTCAAACGTGCTGCATAACACGCGAGAATGAACCTCATGAAGCTCAAACGTGCTGCATAACACGAGAATGAACCTCATTGGTTCTTGTGAAAGCTCAAACGTGCTGCATAACACGAGAATGAACCTCATTGGTTCTTGCTGAAGCTTAAACGTGCTGCGTAACACGAGAATGAACCTCATTAGTTCTTGCTGAAGCTCAAACGTGCTGCATAACACGAGAATGAACCTCATTGGTTCTTGCTGAAACTCAAACGTGCTGCATAACACAAGAATGAACCTCATTGGTTCTTGCTGAAGCTCAAACGTGCTGCATAACACGAGAATGAACCTCATTGGTTCTTGCTGAAGCTCAAACGTGCTGCATAACACGAGAATGAACCTCATTGGTTCTTGCTGAAGCTCAAACGTGCTGCATAACACGAGAATGAACCTCATTGGTTCTTGCTGAAGCTTAAACGTGCTGCATAACACGAGAATGAACCTCATTGGTTCTTGCTGAAGCTCAAACGTGCTGCATAACACGAGAATGAACCTCATTGGTTCTTGCTGAAACTCAAACGTGCTGCGTAACACGAGAATGAACCTCATTGGTTCTTGCTGAAGCTCAAACGTGCTGCATAACATGAGAATGAACCTCATTGGTTCTTGCTGAAGCTCAAACGTGCTGCGTAACACGAGAATGAACCTCATTGGTTCTTGTGAAAGCTCAAACGTGCTGCATAACACGAGAATGAACCTCATTGGTTCTTGCTGAAGCTTAAACGTGCTGCGTAACACGAGAATGAACCTCATTAGTTCTTGCTGAAGCTCAAACGTGCTGCATAACATGAGAATGAACCTCATTGGTTCTTGCTGAAGCTCAAACGTGCTGCATAACACACGAGAATGAACCTCATTGGTTCTTGCTGAAGCTCAAACGTGCTGCGTAACACGAGAATGAACCTCATTGGTTCTTGTGAAAGCTCAAACGTGCTGCGTAACACGAGAATGAACCTCATTGGTTCTTGCTGAAGCTCAAACGTGCTGCATAACACGAGAATGAACCTCATTGGCTCTTGCTGAAGCTCAAACGTGCTGCATAACACGAGAATGAACCTCATTGGCTCTTGCTGAAGCTCAAACGTGCTGCATAACACGAGAATGAACCTCATTGGTTCTTGCTGAAGCTCAAACGTGCTGCATAACACGAGAATGAACCTCATTGGTTCTTGCTGAAGCTCAAACGTGCTGCATAACACGAGAATGAACCTCATTGGTTCTTGCTGAAGCTTAAACGTGCTGCATAACACGAGAATGAACCTCATTGGTTCTTGCTGAAGCTCAAACGTGCTGCATAACACGAGAATGAACCTCATTGGTTCTTGCTGAAACTCAAACGTGCTGCGTAACACGAGAATGAACCTCATTGGTTCTTGCTGAAGCTCAAACGTGCTGCATAACATGAGAATGAACCTCATTGGTTCTTGCTGAAGCTCAAACGTGCTGCGTAACACGAGAATGAACCTCATTGGTTCTTGTGAAAGCTCAAACGTGCTGCATAACACGAGAATGAACCTCATTGGTTCTTGCTGAAGCTTAAACGTGCTGCGTAACACGAGAATGAACCTCATTAGTTCTTGCTGAAGCTCAAACGTGCTGCATAACATGAGAATGAACCTCATTGGTTCTTGCTGAAGCTCAAACGTGCTGCATAACACACGAGAATGAACCTCATTGGTTCTTGTGAAAGCTCAAACGTGCTGCGTAACACGAGAATGAACCTCATTGGTTCTTGCTGAAGCTCAAACGTGCTGCATAACACGAGAATGAACCTCATTGGCTCTTGCTGAAGCTCAAACGTGCTGCATAACACGAGAATGAACCTCATTGGCTCTTGCTGAAGCTCAAACGTGCTGCATAACACGAGAATGAACCTCATTGGTTCTTGCTGAAGCTCAAACGTGCTGCATAACACGAGAATTAACCTCATTGGTTCTTGCTGAAGCTCAAACGTGCTGCATAACACGAGAATTAACCTCATTGGTTCTTGCTGAAGCTCAAACGTGCTGCATAACACGAGAATGAACCTCATTGGCTCTTGCTGAAGCTCAAACGTGCTGCGTAACACACGAGAATGAACCTCATTGTTTCTCGCACATCAAGCGAACATGCTTGAGCTTCCGTTTACCACAACTGTGCGTTTATGAATGTTTATATGTGAATATAAAAGCCTAACTTCAATCTGTTCATCATATAAAGCAATCATGTCTCTTCAGAAAAACTGGATTAAACCGCTCAATTCATATGGATTAGTTTTAATATCTCTTTATGAACTTTTGAAGCGTCAAAGTGGTAAGTGTGCAGCTGCTAATGGATGAACAAGTGTCTTACGGGTTTGGAGCGACATGAGGGTGAGTGATTAATGACAGAATTTTCATTTTTGGATGAACTAACCCTTTAAAGGCCACAAGATCAAACTCTTTCACTCTCTCTCTCTCTCCTGCTCCTACCCAACTGTACTGAAGTATGCATGTCAGTTGAGAAGTGCAAGAAAACATGTCTAAATCCTAAAAGAGCAGATCTGAATTGATCCTTGCACCTAGCATGTAACAAATGAGATTAATGCAAGGCAGATATGACATCATATGGGAATAAGAGAAGACAAAACCATGCTCTTTAAGGAGTGGAGCGTCTTGGGCCGGACCCTCTGAAGACAATTCATTCCCTGCGGGATGTTCTGTTGTGTGATAAATGGAGCATTGAAGTGAGTTAAGTGTGAATAGAGGCTGGAGAAGAGATAGAGGATGAGAGGATGGACAGATAGATGAAGAGAGAGAATGGGTGGTTGGTAAAAAAATAACAGTATAATCATTTCTGAAGCTATAATTGGATTTATAGCTGCAAGAGGGGGCTGATATCAATCTGTGCAGTGATGTCAGGAGTTTCTGTCTGTATATGGTGTGTTTAGTTGGGCCTGCATAGTCAAGTCACCTTTATTTATATAGTGCTTTATACAATACTGATGATTGTTTCAAAGCAGCTTTACAGTGATAACAGGAAAATGATGCATTTCGGCTGTTCAGCTGAAGTCAGTTCAGTGTTGATGAAGTTACGTTGTAAAGTTCATCAATAATTAAATTAGTTAATTTCATCTACAAAGCAGCTCTGCAAAAAAAGATGTCAATCAAATCAATAATATTCTTGATACAAGTGACCATTACTGTTACCTGCTCTGGGCAGAACTCTTGAGCACTCTAAAGTGTACAGGGTTTTATCATCTAATATGGGCTGTTTGGTACAATAAGCTAGTGGCAAAAGACATACATTACTCCCACTGTTACCTTGGCAACTTAGCAGCAAAATTCTTGTTTGTAGCAGCTTTTGTTGTGACAAATAAAACTAGTGCATTAAATATTGACTGTTTGTGTCTAGTTTAATTTGAATGATTACTGAATGTGGATCTACACTACCATTGAAAAGTTTGGGGTCAGTAAGAATCTTTAAATAAATGTATACTTTTACTCAGCAAGGATGCATGAAAAGTGACAGCAAACACATTTATAATGTTACAAAAGATTTATATTTCAAATAAATGCTGTTATTTTTTTGTTTGCTGTTCTTTTTCATCAAAGGATCCTGAAAAAAGTATCACAGTTTCCACAAATACAACTGTTTTCAATGTTGATAATTATAAGAAATGTTTCTTGAGCACCAAATCAGCATATTAAAATGATTTCTGAAGGATCATGTGACACTGAAGACTGGAGTAATGATGCTGAAAATTCAGCATTTGCATTAAAATTGAGTCTAATATATATATTTTTAGACCATCGTCTATTTTAATCATTCAAATATAACATACAGATAACAAGTTTCATAACAATGTGCCAATGCACATGTAAAATACACCAATTTAAAATTCAATATGGCCGTTATAGAAGCATTGGATATCATATATACTAGTTATTTTGTGAATAACTTCTGAATAGTCTGTTGTAAATGGTCTCTTTTTATTTTTGGGGGCATACAGAATCAAATGATATCCAATGTTTTGGATATCAATTTCTGCCATATTGAATTTTGTCATAAATTGGTGTATTTTACAAACAGCATTGGCATTTTGTTATGAAACGTCGTTACACCAGTCCAGTTTGGTTTGGATGAGCCTGTAAACGAGTATTCTCTTCCAGCAGTGTTGTCTTTAAGGCTTTAAGGATGTTAGAATACATGAAAATATCAGGCACATCTAAAACATGCAGGATGCCCATGTGAACTCCAACCCTACCGTCCTCTCTCATCCCTAGACCCCAACAACAAACCCCTCTAGATGAGGAGCCGCATGGGCGACACGCATGAACTGATATTTACAGAGAGAGATCAATGACCTCCCGCTGGCTCTGAGAGGAGAGACACGCTCTGTTGTGTAATCCTGCCCAACACAACACACTGCTATGGGGAGTGCTGTGGGACAATTTCAAAATCACATGTCATAACCTCGGCTCATGAGAAGGTTCATTTTGTACTTAGGAAATTATCTAAAAAGGCTGAAAGTTACGTTGACCCTCCTGAGACATCCGCGGAACGTGTGTGCTGTAATTTTTGCCTTCGAAAGTCTCTTTTGTTGCGCTTCAGATAAAAGCACCTTTCTGATGCATCTGTTGCTATGATACCAGATGATGGAAGCCCTGTTGTGCCAACAGCATTAGAATGAAAAAATGATTGATCAAAAAGCTTTATGATTCATAACTCTGATTAACAAAAGAAACTGATCTAACTAAATTGGTTTTGAGCAGCTAGGATAATCTGTTGGAGTACATCGGTTACTACATTATCGCCAGTTTTCGCTGACTGAAAAGTCATTTGGGGGAAATTGGATTTAGTAGAGCACCTATTGTATGTGCCAGACAGAGGAGGAGAAACACCGGCTCTGATCCAAAACTTGCCTTGCTGTCTACTACCTACACAGGCATCTACCTTCTAAGGCATCATCCTTATCAAGATAGAATCACATAAGTGAGTGATCTGGATGCTATACACAGGTAGAAGCTCATTTAAACACATACAGTAGTAGACACAAAAATTAGGTAAAATTGTCAAGTGAAATATGTTTTTCATTGACATTTTTCTTAATTTATAGCCCACCATTGTCAATTAAATGCAGCGACTACATTGACCTCTTCAGGGTGACCCATCAGAGAATTAGACACGTAGACAGCCACACTTTCTAATCTGATTACTACAAATCTTTCAAAAATCAACAGAGAAAAGCATCCAGACCAACCACACCTGCTCTGGTGCACATCTGATGGTCTTCTAGGGTACAAACTTACGGTGACTGATTAGTTCTGAGGGATTCAGTAAGGTGCTACTTAATTCATGTTTTGAAGAGAAAAGAGACACAAATCTTAAAAAGCATTCAGAGAAAACCTCCTAGAGTGACATCAAATACTGTTTGAGCATTTCAAAAGAAGCAAATGTTTAAAATAAGGGGCTATATGCAAAATTCAGAAACCCTTGTTATTAGCGGTGTCCGTTAAGTGAACTGCAGCCAGCAACTTTTGCTTGTGCTCACACTTGTGCCCACACTCCGTAACGCACAAGAGACTGAATGTGATTCAAGGTGTTCTTCACTTAAGGGTAAAAAGAAGTTTGAAATATCTCTGCAGTGATATATTGTTAACGAACATCCAGACGCCGCCTACACTGCTGAGAGCAACGTTTAGATGAATATGTAATTACTGCATGTATTCCTCTCAATAATAAAAAAGTGTTTTTTAATTAACAAAAAAAATACAAATAAATGACAATGGTGCGAAAACAGAAATCATCTGATCAGAGCTCAGAATATTTGAGAATATTTGAGAATATAGCAGACAGATCTATGTGAGACTATTATAGTTAGAATTTGTCCTGCTATACATTCATGCATTTTAAATGGCAACCTCAAACAGTTTTTGCACACATTTAAAGTCCATACAATGACGCATTTCCATTTACAAAAGAATATTTACTGGCAGAGATACAGAGACTTTTATCAGTCAAGATTTGATTTGATTGTACTGGATTGGCTAATATTATTTTCACCATCTCTGTGGTCTTGGTTACCAGCTTAAAAAAAAAAAAAAAAAAATATATATCCTTCCAAGGCACAGAAATGCATTATCTACTTGAAAGATTGTAAAGATAAATATTATTGTCAGAGTAGAATGCAGTGATAAAACATGCACAATAAAAATATAAACATGCTTTATGCAGGTACGCAAATGCAGATGTGAAAGATTGGCCTACACACTTAAAAGCTCAAAAGGGGGCGATGGAGCTCCCGTGAAAAATCTGCATCACTTAACCAAATGCGTTACTTATTCAGTAGCTCCTTAAAAGCACATTGACTGTTTAACTAACTCAAATGAACTTGCTCAGCAAGATTCTATTTAAACTGCCATGACAGTAGTTGACCTGAAAGAAAACTGAGCCTATGTAAATAGGGGCAAATCTGATTTTAAGGGATAGTTCACTCAAAAATATAAATTCTGTCCCCACTTGCTCGCCCCTACATGTCCAGACCCAGGCATTAGACACTGAAACAAGAACTTCGAAGAAACCAATGCACTAATTATAATGCATCATCCTGCAGCTAACTCATGGAGAAATGTGATGTTTGAATGGCATTCACACATATCCGTGTGTGTTGCGGAGATTAAAGGAGCCGCTCTGGCCAGAGCTCACGGGCGTCTGAATGACTATTTCTCTCTCTAAATGGCATTTTAAAGCCACAGAAAAGGAGAAAGCATTGTAGGACATCATTATCCCTGACAACTGTGACTAAAGGCGGAAAATGTTTTGGATTTATGGTGACAGGATTTGTCTGAGTTATCAATCTGTCCCGCTGGCATTCAGAACATCTCACCGACTAAAGCAAGTTAAACATGGTGCCGTGTTCTAGAGGAATGCTAACTGCAGCTAAAGACACTGTAAGGGCAAAATCACGGATTTTTGGACATCTATGAAGCCGATTTGGTTTCATAAAAGATTTTCACAACCCAAAGGCATGTCAGTCATTCATTAGATAAGGTTTTCTTTTAAACGAAGTAGAAAAGGGTGACCTATTTCATGTTTAATACCAATATGAATGACATCTGCTGTATCTCTGGATAATGCAAAACCACTGGGCTTCAACGTGCATTGAGATGGAAAAGAAAGAAAGCTGAAAAGTTGAATTTTGTGTCCTCTGCTGCGAGAGATAAGATGGAAAATGACAGCCTATATGTTCCATGTAAACGTAATGCGGTAAAAACTGATAAGGCAACGCGACAGAGCAACAGATGCTGTTAGACTGATACAGACTTTTTAATACCTGGATTATAATGCACGCACACACAAACTCTCACACACACACACACACACACGCACAAAGAGAGAAATGACTCTTGATTAACAAGATAATAATAAAGCCATAAAACAGAATAAAATTTCAGTGGCCACAAAATTATGCTTTATACGTGTACTGATTGCATACATACAGGAATAAAATGAAGTGATATTTCATTTTGACAACACTGAGATGTCTTTGGTTTGTCCTATCAAAACAAAACACATTTTCATCAAGAATAAAAAAGTTTTATTTCATAACTAAAATCCATTCAGAATATTAGTGATTGTTGAAAGAAAACTCAGTTAACAGCTCAGGGCTCAATAATTCAGATTTGTACTGGCCTGATGATTTTTATTGGCCTAAAAGGTGAAATTTCCTTTTTTAGAAATGATTTATATATATTTAATACATAATATTTAACATAAATTAATTATGTTTTACATTAAGTTTTCTTCACAAAGCTACAACAAATCATTTTGAATAGAATATATCAAAGAATCAATAAGTACATTTTCAACGTTATTTTTCATATTATAACCGTATTAAAACTGCATTATATATTGCAAAATATGTGCCAATAATTGCCATGGGAATCATAATTTCACTAGAATCACTTGTAAAAATAGATAACATTACTTCAGTTTTAACCACAGATGTACCATGACTTGGTTAGCTCAGCCTATCAAACCATTATCAAACCATTATGTGAAACATACACACTGAAGCCTTGAGCACTCATGCTGCATTTGGAGTGGAAACATATCCATCCTTAGGTCAGCGAGCACACTTCAATACTGAACAAAACAGCAAGGCTTGAAAACACTGTTAAGCATTTCTGTGGGAAGCAAGAGGACTCTGATGACTCCGACTTAGAGGTGAAATTATGCTTTTGGTTTAAAAAGTGCTTTCCTTTTACATTTACATGATGCTAATATCCTTAAAAGGTGGCCTACTTTTCAAACAAGTCAGAAAAACCCTACCTGTTCCATAATACAAGGCCATGTACTAAAAAAAGAGTAAAGTAATTCATGCTCTTGAGAAATTTCACGAGTTTCCTGAAGCTTCTTTCAGTAGCACTTCATTTGATCCTTCACACATTCAAGGCCTAGTGCTGAGGGAAACCATTCCTCACTCTGCCTACTGATAAAAAGTGTTACCGTATGACAACAATAGATCTATGATCACAGATCCGTTTTTAACATAAAGCTTTAAATAAAAACGCTTTAAAAAACAAAAACAAACCAACATATCCAGCCACACCATTAACAAAACTGGCATATGTGCACAGTATTTTCTTAATTTAAATGGTTCAACAATATGTTATGAATGTGAAAGTGTAACCAGAGTGTTAGAGAAAGAGAGCAAGAGCCATAGAATGCAATGGATGTTTTGCAACCTTGGAAGAGACAGATTCACACCAACAGAGATTTCTATCAAAGCCTGAAAAGAGTGAAAATTAGTTTTTAGAGCGTCTAAAGATACATACTACTGAGAATACAGTGATATAATGATCAGCTGTAAAAGACACGGCTTGATTTCCCCCCGCACCAGCCCTCACTACTGATCTCACTTTACATGTATGCAGACACACACGACACGCTCGCCTCCCCCCACCCGCACAAATCCAACAAGAAAGCCGTAATTTGACGCATCTGTAATCACCTTAACTGCATCCAGAGAGCTGTGCGCCTTAATTCTGCATGCTTTTTAATTTGTTTTCACAGCGGTTTGAGCAAATTGAATTTGTTAATTAAAGCCGAAAAATGAAATGCTGAACATTATTGAAGAGATGCTAATTGTGTTAGTGTGGAGATTGGGAAAGGGAAAGGGGAGGGGGGTAAGGGCTCAGGAGTATCAATAGCTGGACAAATCATATTAGAGGAGGACAGAGGTGCCTTCACAACTGGTGCGCCATCAGCACATACATACATCACTCCAGCCTCTAACCCATGCCACTGTTAGTTAGTTTATTTAACTAGGATGAAACTTATTGGGGTTGAATTTCTTTTTCAAGAGTGACCTGGCAAAGATGGCAACAAAAGACACAACACACACAGTGGGCTCCACAAATATTGGTACCCTTGGTAAATATGACCAACACTGACTGTGAACATTTGCTTTTGCAATTTTGCAACTTTAGTTAACATTACTTAACTAATTTAGTTAACATGAACTAAGAACTAACAATACTTCTACAGCATTTATTAATCTTAATGTTAACTTCAACATACAAATACATTATTAAAATCAAATTAGTTAAAATTTGTAAATGCACTGTGAACTAACATGAACAATCAATGAATAGCTGATTTTTTTATTAACTAACATTAACAAATTAATACAAATGTGTTGCTTTGTTAGTAAACGAATGAGACCTTATTGTAAAGTGATACCCTTTCATTCAAAATAAAACCTTTAAATTAAGTCAAATTGTTGAAAGAATTGTTTTTTTTTTTTCTGAAATATATGTATTCCACAATTATTGGCACCCTTTTATTTAATACTTTTGCAACCTCCTTTTGCAAAGTTAACAGCTCTGGATCTTCTCATAATGCATTATAAGGTTAATGAACACATAGCAAGAGATCTGAGACCATTCCTTCATACAGAGTCTCTCCAGATCCTTCAGATTCAGAGGTCTGCTTGTGGACTCTTTTCTTCAGCGTATCCCACAGGTTTTTTATGGGGTTTGGGTCAGGGGACTGCTATGTCTATGGTGAAAACCTTCATTCTGTTGTATATTTTGAGATGTGATTTGGATCATTGTCATGCTGGAAGATCCAACCACGACCCAGTTTAAGCCTCCTGACAGGTGCAGTCAAGTGTTGATTTATAGTGGGGATGAGGTTCTTTTCTACATGGCTATGTTTCTGTCTATGCCAAACCCACCTCTGGTGTTTTGCCAAAAAGCTTTATTTTGGTCTCATCTGACCATAAAGCCCAATTCCACTGAAAGATCCAGTAATGCCTGGCAAACTTCAGGTGGATGGGTTTGCTGTTTGATGTCAACAAAGACTTTTTTTATTGCAACTTTCCCAAACATGTTGTGGTTATATTGGTGAGGTCTGATCATATGTTTGGAGACTTTACCCCAAGACCCAACTAGCATCTTAAATACTTTGATCCTTACAGATTTTAGCGACTCAAACTATGCTCCTCAGTGTGTATGTGGCCAATATTCCTTTTCCAGGTTGATTGTTACCATCTCCAGTTGATTTAAACTTCTTAATTATTGCCCAGATAGTGGAAAAGAGTACTCCAACAATTTAACCATTATCGTATAGCCATTTTATGATTTGAGCAGCTCAACAACCTTTTGTCACACATCATTACTGTGTTCTCAGGTCTTTCCCATAGTGATGGATGAGGAATTTGGCCTGTGTGTCACTTCATATTTAGAGCCCAGTGAAACAGGAAGTCATGACTTATCACTTAAGTGTTCGTGATCACTAAGATGAACTTAAAAACATACCATATGAATGGGGATATACTTCAGATAGATTTTTAGGTGAGTGCCAATAATTGTGGAATACATATACATATCTTTCAGGAAAAAAATTTTTTTCCCTTTTAACTATTTGACTTTAATTAAAGGTTTGATTTTTGTGAATATTTTGAATGAAAGACCAAGAGGACAAATTGCAAAAAAAACAAATTCAGATTTGCTCATATTTACCAAGAATGGCAATACTCCTAAATCGCACTAAAAGATTTTAGCTAGGAGTTTTCTCTTAAAAGTTATTCACAACACCTTTCAGACCTACTCTTAGTAAAGAAAAATGACAACTCCTAAACTAAGAGTGAGTCTTCGTTGCTATGGATGACGTCATTACTCATGCACGAGCTTGACTGAAGTGACCACCTTGATTGGCTGATGATTGTAACGCGGGAATGATTCCAAACACCTCCCCTACGATGATGAGTGACAGGTGACAGGTCTGAGAATGCGTGCGCTACACAAGTAGTGCGAAGGACGGAAGATGATGAATAACTGAATAAATAGCCTAAATGAATAAAGAGTAAGGCAAAACAAATAGCCTAGTAGCCTAATGAAACATATGGATTGATGCAATATCTTTGCAACATTATTGAATTAATCTGTCACTATATGCCTCTGCCTACGTTTGCAAAGAGAAGAACATTTTAATTTGATTCACAATGAAACGTTACAATTAGTTTACATGCAATGAGTAGTCTAGTTTTGGTTGTTGTTGGTGGCGTTATTACATCCCTAGTTATGCCTACAATGCAAAATTGTTCCCTCGCGATTGGAAGCTCCTGTAGCCGCCGCATACGCATTTCAAAACATCGCAACGTGAAATGCCACAAAAAGCAGTTTGTGAATAGGTCTTAGTGAGTTAGGAGTCCTCTCGACTTCTTTTAAGCTGTTCCAGACTTAGGTGCTACTTTTAGGGCTAATGCTTTGTGAATTACTCTTAGTCAAAAAAATTAGGAGTCCTAAAGTTACGAGTGACACGCCCATTATTTTTAGGAGTTGCTCCTAAATTCGCCAGTTAGGAGCTACTTTTAGCCTTAAAATTCTTTGTGAATACGGCCCCAGGTGTTTAAGCAGATTCTAGGGGTGATATGATCTTTCCCTGTCCCATAACTCCGCTCTGAGGAAAGGGTCATTGGCTTTATGATTATTGGCTTGCATGATTATCCGTCCTACGGCTTCATTTTGCATAAGTCTAGTGGTGATATGCATAAATCCTTAAACAGCTAATTTGCTTTGTGAGACACAGTCCCTTAACCAGGCACTGTTACTAACAAGAGGAATCCCCTCAGCCACAGGGGGTTTAGAGAGCAAGGTTACAGAGAGAGGAGAGGAGGAGTGTTAATGGCATTGCAGCGTCTGTGTGTCTGTGTGTGTCCTTGCAGAGGAAGAGTCGTGCATAACCGTCCGCAGCTCTTAAATGACCCGGGTGATTATGAAGCTAATTACTGACAGTTCTGCACTATACTGCACTTCCACTCCCATTCAACCTGCAATTGACTATGCAGCGCCCACTACAACATCCCCAATCTTTACTGCAGAATCCCTCAACCAGAACATTGAGAAAAAGGAAAGAAAGAGAAAGAAAGGAGAAGAGACATTAAGAATGATGAACAGAGGTGATAATAAAAGTGTACAAGTGGACGTAAAGCATTAACTGTTGGAGTATTATGGACAGTGCACTTTTATGGCTCTTTTACTGGCTGAGCTTTCACAGAGATCTGAGCCTTGACTGTGATTTGTCACCTTGTCTTAGTCAAAGACAGCAATAGCACACTTATGGGAGACAGGAGCATACCGAGAAAAGTACTGTGCATACCAAAAGTATAATTTATATATAAACACATAGTGTAGGCGGTTATAGTGGATTCTAACCGTGAATAAATCATACCTTGTCAATACGAACGTACAAAGGTGATAATTTGAATGCCAAGCACACATTTAGACTCGCAGTTTATATGCAGTATATCCTGTGAGTTTTTGTGAGTGATTACAAATCTTTACCCCGTTACAAAATAGTATAACACTGATGACTGTTCATTGCAAATAATGGATAAATGCATTTAATTATTGCATTGATATGATCTCCATGGAAAGTGGCTAAAGCTAATAAAATTAACCAAACTAATGCAACAGAGCTAAACTACAAACCGAAACTTCATCCTTGCAAAATTTGTTCAAATGTGTTCTGACTTAACATGGATATCTAAAATAATCATTTTCACAAATACATTATTCAGACCAGTGTGTCTGATGCCATATTTTAATTACTGTACATTTCCCCTAAATTTTGGATAACTGTATTAATTTTTTTTTCTTTTTTGCATACTAACAAATAAAATTACCAACCTAGTCTTGAAAAACAAAACAAAAACATTAATTATGTTCAGAGTTCACTGAGATACACAGTTTCATTTTTTCAAGTGTTTTTATGCTGAAAATTTAGGTTTGGTGAGAACAGACCTGATGGCCCCTGTATCCAATGGGAATTGATTTGATCATGAAAAGTGGGTGTTACACATCAGAACAGAATAATGCAGGTAGCTTTAGATCTTAGTCAGGGTAGATGGCATATTTAATTTGATGTGATTGAAAAAGAGGCCGTGAGTGACAGCTATATAGTCTGTTCAGTGGTTTGCACTGTTGTGTACCTTTTTGCATCAATTGCCAAAAAAATTATAATAATACAATTTAAAAAGTGCATATACCTCTCTGTCTTGTTTTCAATACGTCAAATAAAATATGGCATATAAACTGACTACTGTATATTACAAGTGGTTGGAAAAAAATGGAAATGGTAAGTTGTTTCAGAGGAAGAGCAAATTATTCTCATTATTATCAATATAAATGAATGATATTATCATTATAAATCATCTAATTATTTTAACAAAAGATATATATTCTATTTTTTAAATAATGTGCACAGAATCAACTTACAATAGAGGAACATAAATTCGTCACAGAGCCTAACTATATTTAGAGTGTACAATGCCTGGTTTATGAGGAAGCTAGACTATAGGAACCATAGATATGTATACATAGATGGCACATTCGACCGCTCCAGACACGCGGTGCGCCCGCCATCTTGGAACGTTCAGCGCATCGTCATTCACAGTAAAGGCCATTGCACACTGAGTCCGAAATTTTCGTAAGCGTTTTTTCGTGTTCGTCAGCCTTAAAATTCGTCACGCACAGAAACCTTGCACACTGAGTCCGATGCGTATTTATTAAACCTTTGCGGAAAAAAACGCCAAAAATACTAAATGGATTCGTCAAGCAGTGTGGATGATTTTGTTGCCCTCTTGCTTCTTAAAAAGAGAAAAAGAAAGAGGAAATATTGGGACCATCCACTCCTGAGATTGCGCAGAGAGGAAGCAGAGTTTTTTTCACCTCCTTATCAAGGAGTTGCGAAATTATCCCGAGCGATTCAAAATACATCAGAATGTCAGTGGAACAGTTTGATGCTTTGCTAGCGATACTGGAGCCACATATTCAAAAGAAGACCACCAATTTCCGTGAACTAATCGATCCTGAACAGAGACTGGCAGTATCTATATGGACACACACACGCGCTGGGCAGACAGAACAGCTGGATTTTGTCGTTCGCTTGTACATGGTTCTGAATTGTCAAAAAAAACTCTCAAAATACTGGCTGTGGATGCGAAAAACGCAGAAAATCGAACCCGATCCGAATTTTTTTATTACGGACGAAAGTTTCATAGACAGTGTGCAAGCGTGATTGACATAACGTGAGGTCAAATTTTTTTTTTAACGTGCGGAAATTTCGGATGCGAATTTCGGACTCAGTGTGCAATGGTCTTAAGAATCGATGCCACACTGCGTAGATTCTGGTTGTAAAACCGCCGATATTTAAATTCCCGAAGAAATTGGATAACCTTTCACAGGTGAGAATGTGTTGGTTTGTGTTTTTATAAGTATCATCTCAATATTACAGGTTTTTATACAATGGCAACTATTTAATGTTGTGTTAGCTGACGCCTTTGTCTTGTATTGTGTTGGTGTAGCAAAATAATCTGCTAA
Source organism: Squalius cephalus (assembly GCF_949319135.1). NCBI lineage: Eukaryota > Metazoa > Chordata > Actinopteri > Cypriniformes > Leuciscidae > Squalius > Squalius cephalus. The sequence continues at coordinate 8,757,093 of NC_137137.1, forward strand.
AGTCTATTGCAGATACATACATTCATGCGTCTAACTACGGTTGCAGATGCTCTGTCAACTTGTTCTTGAGTGTTCATGGACCAATATGGCGGACGGCTTACGTATTACGTTTACTGAGAAGTTGGCATTTGAGTTACAGTGACCAATGTGTCAGTGATGCGCGGGTCAATGTATAAACAACCCGCACCCGACCGACGTTTTCAACTAACCCGCCCGCAACTCGGACCGCAAAAAAAGAGAAGAAAATATTGTACCTGACCCGCATTTTTAGTAAATGCTCATCGTAGCGTCATTGAGCCATAGACGTAGGAACTAGGGGTGCGAGGGGGTGTGGCCGCCCCCCCCTCCCATACGCCCCCCATCAGCCTCCCTGGCCTATAATATCCATTAATCCAGCCTGTGGAGGAGAGAAAATGTTTCAGTCCCTGACGTGGTGCGCTCAGAGGTGCAGCGGCGAGAGCAGGCAGTTCTTGAGGCGGCCCATCATTTTCCATTTCCACCATTTCAGCGCAAACTGTTCTTTTTCTGAATACTGTATGATATAGCCTAGTGTTATGTAATAAAGGCTTGATTTATTCATTTATTTCGTTTCATTTTCTTAACAATTAAGATGCTGCATGTGTTTATCCAGTCTCTCCCCCGACTTTCCCAACAAAAATCCCGCCCCTCTCAGAAAATACATAAAACTGACATTACTGAGCTATATGCATTTAAAAGTAGCCTATTAAAATGGTACAATGGCATTATTGCTCAGTTCAACGTGTTGGGAAATCGGGCATTTTGTCCCGCGTCAGCATTTATTCAAAAGTTAACGCTCAACATTCAAAAGGTAAATAAGGATTTCCCACTTGTATTAGTAGGCTTAGGCTATTTCGCCACGTGGATGCCCAACTGAAGCTCTCACAAGCACAAAATGCAGGCTTAGATGACTCGTAACCGCGGGTGACCGCAGGCACCCGCTCATTTTGGATCACTGCAATGTGTGTCTGTGTTCCTAGAGATGCAATCAGCTCATCTTATTAACAACCACCTGACTGTTCCTTCAGGCAAGAAGAAGCTCTGATGTTCAACACCATTTATGTGGGCTCCTGATAGACACCATCAAGCTGCACAAGAGAAAAAAAAAAAAAAAACGAAATAAATTGTCAATAAGGCAATTCGGGGCAAAAGTAATGCATTGTTTTCACTTTTCGCTGTTTTTGTAGCACCCAATGCTTGATTTGAAATGAATGAAGCCTTTCCATTCACTGAAAAAAAGAGCCGCAACTCTTAGACGTCGTAAAACGGCATTTCATCACTCACTGCAAACCATGAAAATAAAAGCACCCTCGTGCAATTTGGCGGAATTGTTTTTGCCTGTTGTTGTTGTTACCAGAGTGTTTGAGCAAATTTGACACCATACTATTAGCTGAGGAAATTGGCAGTTTAATTTAAGGACGATTGAGAAACTCCCCCACATACACGTCTAAACTTGTTTTCACACTCAAGCAACCAACGTTGTGAAGCTTCCTGACAAAGAACTATATGAAGCAGACTGGTGATATCAGCAGGCGTGATAATAACTTTTAACTCCGGCTTCATCTCTCTCTCTCTAACCATCTCTCCTTTTCCCCCTTCTCTCCTGACTGCTTTCATTAAAGGATGTGTGCTGCAAGGTTTTCTGTAGGAATGTAATTGTTTGGGTTTAATGAGCTGGGAGAGAAAGAAGGAAAGACCAAGCCTGGGACTATTAGAAAGGAATGAGAGGGAAAGTTTTGAAAAGGTAAACAGTGGCTCGTCAAAACAAACAAGGGCTTCTCCTGCGGGATAATTAGCTACTATAATTGGGATGAACGTAGCGACAGAGAAAGGGTCGGTGCTGTGGAAACGCAGGTCATCATCCACTACTTCGCCGTTCCATTAGTTTAATTGTTAATTTCTAAAGGCAAATGCAAATCAAGCGATATAAGATTGACACATGGACAAACACACACACAGCTTGGACTTAAAATAGTCCAATAGCTTCAATGTCAACGCTTCACTTATCTAAAAGACTTAAAAAAAGAAGCATGTTCCTTTCCAGTTCCTCTGACAGTAAACACTTTCATTGGTCAGGGATCGCAGAGGTTGCATTAATGAGTATAAGAACTCACCCTGACGGACACAAGCACACAAATAAGCACTGCATATATAAGGCCATGAAAGGCTGAATGTGCCTCAGACTGGCTACTTTAATATCAATCTGTGGTGAAAAATAACTCAGTCTTTCTTTCAATTTCCTTCCCAACATCTCTGTTTTCTCTTTCTTGTGTGTGTATGTGCGTGAGGGGGTGAGTCCGTGAGGGAGAGAAAGAGGCATTTTTTCTAGTAAATTGAATTACACAACATTTTGACTTTCAGGCAGGAGAAGGGCAGGGAAGTGCTATCAGCCATTCCAGATAGCATTGATAAAGATCAATTCAGAGAGAGAGAGAGAGAGAGAGAGACAAAGGCTGGAAGGTTCTGTCAGTCCACTAAGAATCAAACTTCCTTGACTTGCTGTGATCAGAGGGAGTAGATGGGGAGGAGGATGGGATTTTTAATTAGTGCTGTGGGCTATCTCATCTTGATTTGTGACGCAGACAAAGTAATCCCTCAGCCCCCCGCACGGACTGACCACCACTCCGTCACATCTCTAATGGTTCCTCTGTTCAGCGTTATCTGTCCGTCTGTTCATCCATCAGTCTGCTTGCTTTTGTCAGGTGCTTAAATCGCTCATTAGAATATTAAATGTTTTGATGGTGGATCTGCAAAAGAGTTTTAACCAAAGGCATTATTAGTTGAACTCAAGTTCAGTGGCTCTCAGCCGATATTGCATCACGATACAGATTTTACTTTGGCGACTCAAGAAGAATAGAAAAAAAACAAAAAATGTATAAAAACAGTTTATGCAAAATAAAATAAAAATGTCAACAAAATTGGTGTTTATTTATACAAATGTGAACAGGGGTGTAATGATTCACTTGGTTTATTAAAGCATAAATTTAAAGTCTTTTCAATTCATGTGCATCAATTATGAATTATTTGTGATTTCTGTGATGTCCAGTAAATTTGTAAAAATCATATTTTGCATTAGTGATGAACTTTCTGCAAGTTAAATACAGTAGTTACGCCAGTAGTTGGTGACAAATGACTAATTATTAGTGAGTGAATAAGTCAATTAACATATTAATTCAGGACTGTGTATGCCAATTTCATTTCCTATTTGGAAAGGATTTTGGAAATTGCTTTAATATTATGCTTTTTCACTTTTTCAACTTTAGTTAGTCTGTAATGTTGCTGTTTGAGCATAAAAAAGGAGGACATTTCCCGAACACGCGCTAAGCGCTGCCAATCACAACTTACCGGGCCAGCTAACCAATCAAAGCACATTTCGTATTTCAGAAGGAGGGGCTTCATCGAAATAGGAACTAGACAACTCGTTCACCCAGGCTGGGGAGAGAGGAGCTGTAATAATGTAAAATATGTGAAAAATAATGCGTTTTTTTGAACAATCAAGCATGCAAACATTCTAGTTAGTACACCCCAAAAACAAAATCAAGACTTCGTAAAAGGGCATAATTGGACCGCTTTAATATTTTACTCACACGTGTGCCTCACTGAAACACCCCTTTTATCTGAATGGTTAAACCGTCTACTGTACAGCATTACCGTAATTATATCAATCAAATAAAAGTGGTATGGCACTGCCAATGTATTTACACTTATTGTATTACAACATTTCATTGTTTACTATGCATGTCATTTAAAGCAGAATATGTTGCTGGGCACATAATTAGCTTCAATGTTCTGCATAGATAACAGTGAGTGGACAATATTTTATTAAAGTGTAAACACACTGCAGTGCCAAATCCGACCCTTTATGAATTAAGGCCATACAGTCAGATGAAGGCGTTTCAGTGCGGCCCGCATGTGAATCAAATAAGAAATGAACCAACATGTACCTGTACAAAAAGAAAAAAGGAGAAATTGAGCCCAGTTCGCATTTTTCATTTGCACTGTAGTATTAAAGGAATATTTCACTTTCAGTCATATACTGTTGGTCTGAATACGTTCTAAATTGGCAAAAATCACTTTTTCTATCAACCTGTAAAATAGTGAACCGTGAAGCGATTTGAGTCAAAGATTTATCCTAGATTCACCACACAAAGCACATTGTGGTGCATGTTTATTCTTATTGCAAGTGAACCTATTTACGGCAGTCTAGTAGAGTTTGATTGGATGACAACAACAAAAGAGAGTTAACATGCCTTATGTTGCAATGTAAGCATGCATGATTATACATGATTAGTTGCATTTTACTATTTGTATGAACTGAAGCATTGTTTTTTCCATGAATTAGAAAAACTGACATTACGACAACAAAGACTGCTCAATCCCGTGGTCACAGCCACAGCCTCTAATAGCATGAACAGGGATGAAACCCTGTGATTAAATCACAATGACCTTTATAAGACCCACAGGTCTGCTGTTTTCTATACACATAGACCGAATGCACATATAAACACCTCTCTGGTTAAGCGATCGGCAGCATTAACGTTCCTGTGTTGCAGCATTTAAGCCCTCTGCTTTCAAAAGCATCTTTAGACGATGATAGTTCCACCGGAATAAAACTCCATTTCCTAAACCCATTTCAACTCGCACACACGACCTGAGGGTTTTACTCTAATGCCGATCCCTGGAAAAACAGAAACGTGATTGGGGATGCTGTCAGATTCAACCACAGGATACAATGTTTACAGTTTGTCATAGGAAACGTGTGATTTTTGTCAGTAAACGGGCAATGCAGGAAGAGATATCTTGACAGAGGCACTGCTTCGAATCTCATTTAAAGACAGCTCTGACATAGAACCGAAAGAGACAAAACCAGCTATTGATCCTGTCTCTGAAAGGCAGAGAGTCTTGTGCAAAAAAGCAAGATTGTGGTTGAAAAGAGAAGGATGGTGGATGGATAGCGGTAGAGATGTCCTTTTGTGCAATAGAGAGGAAGGTTTCAAATCAGAGGGTGGCAGCTTGATTCTCTCACAATGGGGAGCCATGGGAAGGCAGGATCTGACACCTGTGCCCTTAGCAAAGGTTACTGCCTTTTCAAGTGGCCTCTTCAATACACTCCAAGCGATCCTATACACACACAGGCATGCATACACTCCTCTCTGGTCATTGGGGAAATTTTTTCTAGTGCTTTTCAATGGGAAGAAAGTTTAATGTCTCCAATTCATAGTCAAAATAATAAGTGACAGCTAGCTAAAACCCTCTGCTCTCGGCAGGGTTGCCATGGGAACCGGCGGGCGACTCGTGGTCGGATGTCATTGTTGCCTGTCAGATAATGGCTAATATTTAACCCCAGCTCTGTGGACCGGCCTGAACTTTATTGTGTGTGACAGGCCCTCACGTCAAAACGCAGGCCAGCGTGAAAGTGACGCGAGTCATTTATCTAAACCTAATCCAGTTAAACAGAGACAGGCTTAACATGCTTACGGTTTATTATGATGTCCTAAAACGTTCATTAGCTCTGCTTCAGGGTTAAAGCTCAAGGAGGAACAGAGTTTGGATGGAAGATCACAGTCTCTCTCACACACACATTTATTTAGATAGCTACTGTAAATGGGGACACTGCATAGACTTATTGTCTGTGTTTAAATTTGTTTTACTGTAACCTAACCCACACCGTAACCATTTTAGAAAGCATTCTGCAGTTTTACATACATTTTTTTTTACATTTTTTTATACAGCTTCAACAAATGAGGACATCATCTAAGAAGCATCTAATTTGAAATGAATTATAGAACGTTAAAGCCAGAGTAATTTCCTTGATAATCTACTGTATACCTGTATACCTGTACATTAATACTGCAGTAAAAGTAACAGTACGTTTTTCTTTCTTACAAGTGTTGGATACACCGACTACAGTGATATATATATATATATATATATATATATATATATATATATATATACAGTAACAGTATATATGTATATATACACACACACACTGTACACACGCACACACATATATATATATATATATATATATATATATATATATATATATATATATATATATATATATATATATAAAGATGTAATTTATTCCTGTGATGGTAAAGCTTTTCAGCATCATCACCTTCAGTGTCACATGATCCTTCAGAAATGATTCTAATTGGCTGATTTGGTGCTCAAGAAACATTTCTTGCCATAAATGTTAAAAATATTTTTGTGGAAACTTGATTTTTTTTTTTTTTTTCAAGATTCTTTGATGAATAGAAAGTTTAAAAGAACAGCATTTATTTGAAATAAAATTAAATATTTAATCAAATAGGGCATTTAAGGCAATATGAATAGATTTAAACGCTATTGGTTTGTTCTACAGAGCCTGCCTTCCTTATGTAGTGCCATCTATAGAAAAAAATGAGCTTGATTAATGCATCGAGAAAACAATATTCCAATTCTTTCACAGGCGAGTGTGATAAATAGCAAGTGAACATGTGAAAACAAGCAAGAACAAAAGCAGTATGAAAGCCCACCTGTCTGCCAGACCAGGTGCCTGCTCTCGACAACAGTGTGAATAACCCCCCCCCCCCCCCCCCCCACCATTCTCCCAGAAACCACTGCGTGATCGTCTTGTCAAGCCAACTCGACCAGCCTCCCCTCCCTTTAGTCCCTCCAGACTCTCCAGTCTGGGCCAGGGCCTAATGAAAAGCAGACCACCATCCTTTTCAATTCCTCCGGCCCAGCCACACCACCACTAAAAGCAATCGACTGACTGAATGGAGTCACTATATCACAATATGCACCTTACGGCATGCCAGAGACACCGCCTCCTCCGGGAGAGAGCGCCGTGTCTGCATTCATCCCTCTTTCTCTCTCAAGAGTTTAACGGTGAAGATTGTTGATGGGGGTGGGAGACGACAAGAGGAAAGAATGAAGTCATGGGATTGTGGGCCGCCTCACATGTGTCTTTTGTCCAGAGCACTAAAAAGGAGAGGAGTAGAAGGTTGCTTAGGGGAATGAAAAGAGAAGGATGAAAGGAGAAAAAAAGGAACGTATGGACAAAAGGAGGTGTGTGGGCACAGAAAGATCTGTTTGAGTTTCTGCACGCATTTGTGTCCGCACTCGTGCGTTCGTGGGAGGAACTGTTGCGCATGGTTAGCGGCGTGTGTGTATCTGTGAGTATCTTTGTGTGAGCGGTTGAAGCGTAGCTGGAGGTGTGTGTTATCAGCGTTCTGCAGTCGTCGTGTGAGGCGGGCAGGGCTGGGACAAGGGCAGGAACTGGAAGGGCAGGACTAGCGGAGTGTGTCCAGGGTGGGCGGCTCCAGATCCAGGGATACTTCACTTCAGTACACACACACTCGCTCCCTGTTGCTAACCTCTGGAGCCCTGACACACACGCACAGCTGAGTCTGAATGAGCTAAACTCACTCACAAAGAGAAGGTGGTGATCTTTACACACGGTCATGAGCAATTTTAGAATGTTACAAAGCATTTCACTGGTTTTACAAAACTATCTACAAAACTATCATTACAATACTACAAATCTGCATACGGGTATTACACATCATGGGACTCACTCAAAGATGTACATTTTTCATACAGTTGTTCCAACCTAGTTTAAAAAAAAAAAAAAAAATTCTGTGAAACACAAAATGAGATGTTAAGCAGATTGTCTGAGCTTCTGTTTTCCATCCAAAAAAAAGTGGAAGGACCATGTGGCTGGTCCCAAGATTTTTGAGGTCATTAAATAGCTGTGTTTAGGGAAAACATCAAAATTCAAATCAATACTACATTTATATCAATACTAAAATATTCCTTTCCACTGCTCTCAAATTTTATTTAAGCTTAGGTTCAATAAACCGTGTCGTCTTTGGACTCCACAATGTAAATGTTGAAAAAAAAAGAAAAGAGCGGAAACTCATCTTAGTAATGCCACACTATGCTGGTAGGTGCTGTAACTACAACAAAAAAACATCAAACACATTTATGTCCTTATATACAAGAACACACACACACACACACACACACACTAAACAGCAAAAGCTGAATCTTGAATCCATAAAGTAGGACCTCCTGCTATCCTGCATAGCTAAATGTCACGGTTCTTTGTGGTTGGGGTCACACGTTATCCCTGGTAATGTCAATATAGTTCAGGCGATTTGTAGGTTGAATAATGCAGGTGGACAGCTGCCCGGTGACTGACAGGTGTCAAACAGATTGGAGATCTATAAAACAAAACCAGACTAGCTTCTTCAAATCTTAAAATGTCAATCATAAACCTTTGAAATTTCCCTCATGTGAAAATAGCCAACAAAACATGTAAATAGCCCATAAATTAAAATGAATAAATAGAAAAATAAGTGCTGACTAAAACATTAAATAAATGATAAAATAATAAATTGTTTTCCGTGATTTAAAAAAAAAAAGCTAAAATAAAATAAAAATAAAATATTGAATGAAAAACATAAACAAGTAAGTAATGTTGCCTTGGAAACGAACTAAAATAAAACAAGTTTAAGTAGAAGTACTACAATTACTAAAACTAAAATAAAAAATGTATTAAAGGTATAGAAAACGAATAAACACTTCAAAACAATTAATACAACTTAAAAGCCAAATCAAAAATAATACTATAATAATATTATATAAATGATACAAAAATAACTGATGCCAATAGTCAAAAGTCTGATTACGTGAAACTAGTTATACCTTGAACCAGGCGGTTTCAAAGTGTGACGAGGGCACGTCAGAGGAGGCGAGGAAGAGGATGGCTATACATCCTGGCCACAAGTGTTAATTGATAGAGATTTTGTTATTTTATATCACTGTATGTAAATGTATCCACGCAGAGCAGGACTGCTTAAAGTTATACTGACATTTATAAAGAAACGAATGAGAAAATAAAGAGCGGAATGTGCTTGGTAAGCTATTAAAAGTGCAATAAACTGTGCAAAAGAACCTCACACACGAATCGTGCGCACAGAAAGCTGCCTCTCAGACAACATGCAATCCGAATTGAGTTCCGTGGCTTTTTGTGCTTGAAAGGTCAAATACACAGTTACTGTATGTGTCAAAATACCCGTCTTGGCGAGTATTCACATTAACACAGTCGGATATGTCTTAAGTGAAAGTAAACAGTTGGGAAAGAAAAACTGACATGCAAATTAAAACTGTGCTTTAGGTCTTAAAGTGACAACAGCCTAATAAAACTGTACTAGGCTAGATCCACATGAAAAACTTAAAGCACTATTTCATTTGTGACTTATTTGTCCTATTGCTGGTAATTTTCTTTGCAATTTTCTTTTTTCTTATTTTAGTACTGATTGCTTACGTGTTTACTTTAATAATTGCTTAAGAACTTTTCCCATATACTAGGCTAGGTTTGCATCATGTTTTTTGTGTCCGAAGGAAGGCCCACTGTCTTTGTAAACCCCAGCCTTAAACCATGGCCAATTACAGTTATCAGACCTCACCAAACATCCTCAGTATGTTCATCATTTAATTTAATGGGAACAGCCTTATCAAATCAACCAGAAGTTAGCAAACCCACATGAGAATGATCATTAGCTGCCACTATCAGCTGCCCGCTTAGCAGAGAAACGCCACCGATTCCCTGTAAAATATGTGCTGACAGAAATCTTGCACCTTGGCTTTCAGCTCAGACAGTAAGAGCTGAGTCCATATTGATCCACCACACAAACCCACCTTACTATGATCTCCTTAACCATAGTTAGAGGAGAAACGTGCAGGAAAACACTCTTTCCAATTCCCCTTTGTGTAGCTGTTGGCTGTGCAGGTCTGAGGTTTGTGGAAGGTGGAAGAAGAGAAGAGAGCTAATGATGCAACTCACGTTTTAGCAGCTAACTGATGTTGCCTTCAAGTCCTCCAGGGAACCTCCTTCTTACAGGTTCAGAAATCATTATAACTACATGAAATGTGTCATTTCAAAGCAAAATATGTTGGGTGAAAAACAGGAAGCTTTTTTCAGCGCTATAGTGCAACAAAACGCAAACGATGCAGACTTAAACTAGCAGTTGTAAAAAAGTAAAACTGGTAATAATGATTTGATGGTGGTGATTTGATCTCTTCCCCACATTCCCTCTATTTCTGTCTCTTCTCCTTTCCCTCTCTCTCACCCAGGCTAAATATGTTTCTCCCAGAGCCGATCAGCCCTATACACACACTACGCAAGCTGCGTAGGGCCCCGCAAATTACTCAAGGCCCCGCCTCCCCCTCGTGTCAAAGCGCGTCAATCAAAGTTTACAACATCGATGAGAAAATTAAGCGGAAATATCCTTCTGGTCACGAAAAGACAGAAAAAAACTTGTGTTCTCTCCTCTCCAAGTTTGATGTCAGCAAAGAACAGTAAAGTTAAGTTGATGTGCATCTCTCTCTAGTCTGTCTAACCCAGCTGTGCAGTGCATCTTTTGGTCTGTCTGTGTCTTGTTTGCTAATGCCGGCCACTTCCAGAGCTGTGTTCTGTGACTTTGTGCCTGACAAAAAAAGTGAGAGTGAAATACAACTATTTATTACGTTTGATAAACGACAAAGGGCAACGTGTTTGTTTATAAAGTGCAGCTCGGAAAAGATAACCGGCCACGTCGCGCATTAACATGAGTTCATATGCTTGTGCACGAAATGAAACGCGCACTTTGCAGCAAAACATCTGTGGGGACCAGTGCAATATATGGGCGTGATGGCACTCGTCATTATAGGCGCACATACTTTTAAAACAAGACAATGATTATCTAGTCTCCAAGTCAGTTTAGTTACAACTCTGCAAGAAAGCAATGTATTGACATTGACTATTGAGTTATAGGCTATATTGCATTCACAATGTTGATTGGCTGGACATACTGATCAATATGGATGCACATCCCTCAGTAAATAATAACCATCAAGTATCAAGTATTGCTTTTATCATTTAAAACACAGTGACATGCTATGGCAAGTCATTTTAGCTTTTATTCATTCAGAGGATGCATTTTTGATCGCAATAATTAAATTTGTACTATTTAAAATGTGAATTCTTGATATTAACAACGTACTTTTTCTTGTAACAATGTCTATTTCTGATATCAGGAATTACATTTTCATTAGTACTAGTTTAAGGAGGGAGGATTGTAGTGGGAGCACTGGGGTGTCAGGTGTGACTGTGTGGCAATGGCAAATGGCATGGCTCACGGGTCAGGTAGGAGGGCCCCTTAAAAGAATTTTGCTTAGGGCCCCAGGGAGGTCAGGACTGGCTCTGGTTTCTCCACCCATCTACAACAAATTTAGTTTCCCCTCAAACTGAATTTCAAGCTTGGCTGCTTTTGTAGGGTGAGCAACTCACTTTTCATTAATTCTTTTTCTTTTCTACCCAAAAATGATGTACTGCATTCCCCTCTCTAACCAACCCGGGCCCTAAATTTGGTTCCTGCAATGGAACGCAATTACACTGTCAGAAAGGTGTTTTTTTTACGTATTAAAAAGCCCTAAAAGCTCATAGAAACATGATCATTTTTCCATTCTGTTCTATAATTGATAGCAAGTTGTGAGCTGTGGATAATAAGAATAAAAGCAGTGTTCATTTTTACATTTAGTCATTTAATAATTTTTAGTTGTATGTAATTTAAAATGTAATTTAAATTGAGTCAATATTTAAATTACATACATTATCTTCAATCCCTTTTTTTATTTTTCAAAATGCATAATATTAATCAACAATAATGACAGCCTGATTGACAATGTTTTTGTCAGTGTTATTCTTTCATATTTTAATCACCAGTATTTAACAAAAATTGTTAAACATTATTCTAATTATTTTTTTTATTTTTTTTAGCTTAAATCATTAATACATACAATCTTGAAATAAATGCTCCAAAAGGGGGATTTCGCTGCGATAGAACCATTTTGGGTTCCACAAAGATTCTTTCAGTGAACAGTACCTAAAAGAACCATTCATATGTGTGTGTGTGTGTGTGTGTGTGTGTGTGTGTGTGTAGAACATTTTATTAATCTAAAAAACTTTTTTCACTACAAGTAAACTTTTGTGCAATAGAAAGGTTTCATGGATGTTAAAGATTGTTTAATATTTAAAAAAAAATGTAATCATATATAAACATTATTTAAACATTATATATTGGCAGCACTACAGTGTATGTATATACTGTATATATATATATATATATATATATATATATATATATATATATATATATATATATATATATATATATATATATATATATTAGGGCTGTCAAACGATTAATCGCGATTAATCGCATCCAAAATAAAAGTTTGTTTTTACATAATATATGTGTGTGTACGGTGTATAATTATTTTCTATATATAAATACACACACATGCATGTATATATTTAAGAAATATTTGCATGTATACACTGTGTATATATTTTTATATTATATATAATTTATATTATATATAAATATTTTACATATAAATAACAAATTTTTCTTAAATATATATGCATGTGTGTGTATTTATATATAGAAAACAATTATACTCCATACACACACATATATTATGTAAACACAAACTTTTATTTTGGATGCGATTAATCGTGATTAATCGTTTGATATATACACACACACACACACACACACACACACACACACACACACACACACACACACACACACACACACACACACACACACAATTAATCGGGATTAAATCGCACCTAACATTACCACTTGCAATATGTTTTATATAACATGTTTTTACACTGAATCTCCAAATTAATGTAGAAACAACATAAAGTTAGTATGTTTTAAATATCTGATCAATGGCATCTTTTTTACCAAGTACTATGAATGAAAGCCATTATCATTAATACCAATACTGCTACTGATGTCTGTATTAAATAGATTTTTTCTCAATTCCTGAGGATGAAATGAGTAATTACAGCCATTCAACATTACTGTATATTTGAAAACCAACCCATACTCTAATACTAAAAAAGGATGCCAGAATGCATCTAATGCAGTTAAATATATAATATTTACATTAAAATCATTTAAAATGATCATTTAAAATGAACAGGATGAGAAGAAGAGGAAGATCTTTGCATGGTTGTATATACATAACTCAAACTTTTGGTACTTGCACTTCAGGTTCTATTTTCTTTTGTTATCCTTTTCACCACCATACCGGTTTTCTGCATCCATCTCATGACTCTACTCATCCCCCTTTGACCTAAAGCTGGAAGTTGAAGGTCTTGTGAGATTTCAGAATACGCGCTTTGTAAACTGGTGGCATCAGTGAAGGGCAGACCGGCCTCGGCTCTGGTTGAACCGGACAGAGTTAAGGGACAGATATGAACCCACGCTGGGAGATAACCTCGTGTCAATAAATCCCCCTCTCCTAACCAGATCCATCTGCCGACCTCTGCATAACAAACAGCTCGCAAAGCACTTCCAAAATATTGAAACAGAGTTAAGCCCTCAAGGTGCGAGCCATTTCAATTTCAAAAAATAAATATTATCTCTGACTAAGCAAACCTTGCATTACAATGAGGATCATTTTACTGTTTCAGGAAGATGAAGGATGCCTCTCTGCAGACGAAGAGAAGTCGTCGTACCTACCGGTCATATTTCTGCCCTCTCCGTCCATGCCGGCTTGATAGGCCCCCCGCTTTCTTTTATCTTATTATGGCCTCAAGAAAACAATATTCCGCTGTACTATTGCAGTCGCCCTTCTTTCTGTCTTTTTCCATTTCCCACTCTCTATTTCTCTTCACTCTATCCTCTCTTTATTACGGTCCTCCATATCAGCTAGATGATTCCTCTGCTGCTGATATGGGAGTCTCAATATGCAATAAAGCAGCAGGATCACCTACCGAAGGGCCCATTGGTCTCGATAAAAGGGCGGCTCGATAAAGCGGGGTCACATCAAAGTCTTTATCTTCAATCTAATGTAAAATAACCTCCCTGCAGTCAAGCTCGGGTCACGACTTATCCGTGGCTCGATCCAGAGTCAGATTTGTTAAGCGAGAGCATTCACACTGTTAGGTGCGAATGGAAAAGACAGGTTCCATTTGACACCGGCAGAGTGAACGCTGACCCCTGGAGCTCTGGGAGACCCACTGCCAAAGGTCACACCCCGATGGTGAAATGTTATCAGGCTTACGGCAAAGGATGTTTACATCACACGCAACAGTTGTAGGGAGACATTTCACAGTGGTTAAACACACCTCAGTTGTGTCGACATCTGTGAAATGTTTGTTGTATTTTATGCTTTATACACTTCTTGAAATGCGTGGAAATGCCATTTTATTTTTGGCCTTTTGCCATTCTTATTGGCAGTGATAGCACAGAGAGGAGAGGAAATGTTGGAGGGGATGATATTGGAAAATGACAAGAACCAGACTCGACAGCTCAGCCTCGCAAATGAAGTGTTGCTGTAGCAGCATTTATTATTATCCAGCACAACATCGGCCTGGAAACATTTAAATCTCGGTTTAGAGATAAAGCCTTGGTTATCTTTGGACGTTATCATGAGTTTGAATTATGTGATCACAACTTTTAGTGATATGGATGCATGAATGCAATGCATTCTTTGTTTATTTATTTTTAATGAATGCATTACATAAATTTGTCAACATAATGCACAAGCAAGTGCAGGGTTTTTTTCTGCAAGTATCAAAACCCATCATATTTAACAGTAATTATTGTAATAATATCTCTATTATTTCTATCATCAGCATTTTTTTTTTCCTCTCCCAATATAATTGCTGTTCCCCATTGTGCTCATTTATATCAGAGACCAAATACTCCAAAACGGGCAAAAACTGAACCGTAAAACACAGAACAAATGATCTGCATAACCCCAATCCTGTCATCAAGTCCATTTATTCGACGCAAGTTTTGTTGCTTGCGCAGCTCTATTCAAGTCGTCTGTTTAGTGATAAGTCAAAGGCCAAGTTACATAAGCTAAAAAAAAAACTAAAAAAACATTTGGGCACTAGGTTTTGGTGGAGCACAGAGTTGGTAGGTGATGTTTCCTTCATTCATAGCTAAATGTGTTGATGCCTGTGTACTAACAGCTCCAACAAATCATGTAGACAGTAAAACCTACAGTAAATATATCGTTTGCAAACATAAAAAAAGCAATAAAATTAAAGTTGGCAGAGGGGGGGGGATCGAACCATTCACTTCTTTTTCCTACAACTGTACTTGTAGCATTTCTGAAATAAGATTTTATTTTTACTGATGAAGAGAGATCAAATTTCACAAAAATGACTAATAAATCACTCTCAATTGTGAGAGACTGATGATAAGATGTATAGCCACAGTTTGTGAGTCCTCAGATAATAGAGTCTGTGACAAATAGAAAAAGACTGGTCAGCTCTTGAGAGGACAATTCCAGGCAGCTGGTGGAGAGCTCTTCAAATTGCTAAACCTTTTGGACGAGCATTCACAAAAGATTTGACAAGTAAACAGTAGCACAAATGAGAGAGAAAGAGAGCGAGCGAGCGATGAGAGATTCGCCGTGTGATGGAGGAGGACTCCATTTCTGCTTTGCAGTCCATAAACAACCAGATTTCATGCGATTATCCATCACTGTTTCACAGCTCACAGATTCTGCCTCGTCTCCGTCTCATCCTCCTCCCTTTTCCCTTTCCTCCAGTGTCTTCCTTCTCCACCCTCCCTCCATCTCTCCGGTCCGACTTTGACCTTCTCTCTTCACGCAAGGCAGAACCGCTATTGATTAAATCTTGGCACGGGGTGTACAAACACGGAGATAAACCTGGGCGTAAAGTGAGAGATAGAGAGAAGCGTGCGAAGGCCAGGGACGCGTCCGTCCAAGGAGCTTTCCATCCTTTATTCCTGCTAACAGGCTCCTGAACAAGATCTCCCACTGTTCGTCTGTCTGCAGGGGCTCCAGTGACCATTAGAACAACAAAAAATGACCTTCCTCCCCTCTCCAATTCTCGTCTGTAGATTCCACGCTCCTTTCCTCTCCTCCTCCCTCGTTCCCTCCTCCTCACAGCCAGCAATCCTTTTCCTCATTTTTCAGACTAAAGAGGCCTACGGAATCATTCCATTCACACAGAGAGCAATGAATGTGTATGAATGTGACAGCCACATGTTGCACTGACACACAGAGATCCAATTATTCTGGAGGGCTCTAAACTTATCCTTAGGTTCAGCTGGAATTATGAAAATTTGCAGAATGGATTTAAATAGGGATGCAGTGATTTTAAAATTTTAACCGATTCAATAATCTGAAAAACATTTCCATGTTATAGACAATAATATTATCAATAAATATTAAATATTTTATACACACACTGCATATAAATGGTACATCACATTTGTATTGCTGTCAATCGATTAAAAAATAATAATTAATGGATTTTTTTTTTCTGTAATTAAGCATGATTGATCGCACCTAACATTACATATTTTAATATTGTAATACTTTCACATTGAATCTCCAAATGAATGTAGAAACAACATAAAGATGGTATATTTTAAATATTTGTTTAATGGCATCTTTTTTAACTAAGCACTATGAGTGAAGGCCAGTATGCCAGCACTGTTAATGATGTCTCTATTAAATTATTATTATTATTATTTTAATTTAAGCCATTAATTATAGCCATTCAACATTACAGTATAATTGAAAACTATCAATTTTATCTTTTAATAGGCTTTAAAAATATTACTACTTTTAATTTAAGTGAATTTAAAACAATCTTGTAAACCCATGTAATAAATGTCACAGGTTAAATATACAGACATTGAATAATCAAACTGCAGTCTTTATTGCATAAATTATAAATTGAATAGATTAATCCTATAATTAAAGCTACAAATGTTATTCAGTCAAGAGCAGTGAGCAAGTTCTATTTGTCTTTTGTTCTTTGATTAACATTAATGACACATACAGCAGCTAGTTTATTAGGCTGCTGTCACTTTAAGATCTGACACACATCCTATTTTCTCACAATTCTTTTACATTCATTTAACACTAACTCATTTAACTAATTTTCTCTCCTCTCCAGCTATAGCTGGTGTGTGTGGTGAGTGCACTGGCGCCGTTGTACTGTGGCTGCCGTCACATCATCCAAGTGGATGCTGCACACTGGTGGTGGATGAAGAAAGATCCCCTGACTGGACTGTAAAGTGCTTTGGGTGTACAGTAGTACGTATGAAAGCGCTATATAAATGCCTCATTCATTCATTCATTCATTCATTTAATACTGTGCCTACGAGTATATTCGACAAAACAAGAATTTTGACATAATTTTGTGTTTTTGTCCATTCAAGCGTGAAAGAGAACTCAATGCAGAACTGGCGCGCTGTCTGAAGCGTCTTTCTGTGTGCGTTTTTCATGAGCAGCTTCACAGATGAGAGCCAGCACAGATCTGAGTTATTACAGGAATATATTTACCTGAAAATGTGAATTCGTATATATTTAAAACTTGAAAATATTCAGGCGATTTTTTTCATTTTTACTGATAAAATAAGCTAAAAACCTTCTTAAATTATTTTTTTTTTACATAGAAAATAGTGAGTGTGTGTTCTAAATAAAACACTTTAAACTATAGTTATGTCAATGTAAAGTGAATTTAGGCATCAAGACATTATAATTTAAAGTATGAAATATGGATGAACGATTTATTTTGAGATCTGCTAAAGAAAAAAGTATTTCTGAATGATAAAAAGTCCTTAATATAATAGAGGTGAGACCTCTATTATATGAAAGACTATTTATAGAGGTGGGACCTCTATTATAGGAAAGTGCTCAAGAAATTGTGCATAAATCTCATAATCTGCTATGCCTTTAAATTAGTGTTAGATGATGACAAACATAATCTTAAATCTAAAAACAGACATAAAAGAATGTCCACAATTTAATATCCAATATCAACAGACACTAATGAATAAAATCAATTATTATTGGTCTTTATGGTATAACACAAGGAATGTGTTCAAATTTCACGTCCACCATTCATTGTAGTGCTCCACCATAAACAGCATCATTTATGATGTGTCAAATAACAAACTTGAAAGTAGCTTTCTGATAGGATATAAGAAATATTTCATCTCTGTCAACTAAACGTCTGTTTTACGGATTTATTAAGGGAATTTCATTTTGCCTTGAGGCGGTTCTTGTACATTTGGCTCATACTGATGAAACATGAGGAATCTAGCACTGCCCAGCACGCAGCTCAAGGGTGCAACTCTGAGACGGCCATTAAAGAGCCAGTAATCACACACACACACACACACACACACGCACACACACACACACACACACACACACACACACACACACACACACACACACACACACACACACACACACACACACACACACACACACACACACACACACACACACACACACACACACACACACACACACACACACACACACACTTCAGTCCACCTTCCATTTGAGGAGCTGTTATTAAACTCACTCCTATAAGTACTAGCCACCAGTGACAGAGGATATATATATATAAAAAAGGACTTGAGGTAAAAGTGCTTACCCCGCACCCTCTGACTACATCCATAAACCTGTACTCCATCAAACCAGAGACGGGACCCATTTGCCTGCTTAACGTTCATCCTTCACAGCCAGCCGGTCAACTCACGTTTTAAAATGCTTGGTCAATTCCAGAACTAGATGATCGAGGGGTGGGGTGGGGGGGATTTCTTCAGCCCTGGCAGTGAGACTCAGGACTTTACATCAGAGGACTTTAGGGATGAAGAGAGAGAGGGGTTAGGGACAGTTGCCTGGAGTTTTGCACAGCGCCTCTGAAGACTGCAGTCCCTAAGGGAAGATGCGTCGGCATCTTGCATTAAAACAGGAGATCTCAAAGAGGGAAATGAAGGAAAATAGCAGAGAATCTGTCAGCAGCTCAGAGTCATCTCTGTGGAAACAAGGTGCGAGGAAGTGAAGCCCATATAAATCATACAGGACCGTGGATATTTACTCTAGGAATGTGAGTATAGGCTGTTGTATACAGACATTGACAAGGGAATTATCTACTGGGTCATTCTGCAAAACACGATGTGGGTCCCTCATAAGCATAAAAAGGACTTTGACAAAGAGTTGCTGATGCAAATATTTACTTAATTAAAATGTATTTAATATTAAACACACACACACACACACACACACACACACACACACACACACACACAAGTTAAATTAAATATAAGTTTAAGTTAAATTAAATATAAATTAATTATGAGGAGGCTTTTTTTGTTCTATACTGTATATACATACATATATATATATATATATATATATATATATATAAACAAACAAACAAAAAAAAACATCAGTGAGATTGAAGAAATTAATACCTTTATTCAGTAAGGATGCATTAAAATAATCAAAAGTGACAGCAAACACTTTTGCTGTCTTTTAACAGCAAAAAGACTGGAGTAATGTCTACTGAAAATTCAGCTTTGCCATCACAGGAATATATTACATTTTAAAATATATTAAAATAGAAAAGAGTTATTTTAATTAAACAGTAATAATATTTAACAATATTACCGTTTTTATCTTATTATTATCAAATAAATACAGCCATGGTAAGAATAAGAGACTTTGTTGAAAAAACATTAATAAAATTACTAACCCCAGACCTTTGAACAGTAATGTATGAATATTAAGAATATTATATTAGATGATTAGAAAGACTTGGAGCGTTTGAGTCGAATTATTTTATAATTTTCATATTTATCCTTCTTGAACGTCATGAACTATTTTATCATAATGGCTCATTTTTTCAAGAAATAAACTTTTTAAGTACAAGTTAAAGTCTCTTTTTTATTACTTTACTGTTAGTTATGTTAAAATTCACTACTAGCAACGCAGTTTATATACACATTCTGTTGATAGAATGTTTAAAGGAACACGCCGACTTTTTGGGACTTTAGCTTATTCACTGTATTCCCCAGAGTTAGATAAATCCATACCTACCCTTTTTATCTCCGTGCGTGCCGTAACTCTGTCTGACGCACCCACCGCTAGCCTAGCTTAGCACAAAGACTGGAGGTAAATGGCTCCAGGTAGCATACTGCTCCCAATAAGTGACAAAATAACGCCAACATTTTCCTATTTACATGTTGTGATTTGTATAGTCACAGCGTGTACAAATAACGAGGTCACATGAGACACAGCCATCTTCTAACCGCAATTAGAACTATATTCTCAGAAGGCGAAGCACTGCTACTTCTATGTTGTCGTTATTTCAACGCATTCTCATCCTAGGGCGTCATATACTGACGCTTTTGACATTTCGTCTACATCGAACGCACATGGCACCCTTTAGCGTCAATATGACACGCACAGAGCTTTGTTTGGTTATGGGTAGGTTTAGGTCTGGTGTAGGGTTAGGGTTAGACCGCTAGGAGGCGCCTTCTGGCCCATATCTATCTGCGTCTCATATTGACGCTAAAGGGTGCTACATGTATGTGCGTTCGATGAAGACGAAATGTCAAAAGCGTCAGTATATGACGCCTTGGGATGAGAACGGGCTGGTTATTTTGTCCCTTATTGGGAGCAGTATGCTAGCTGGAGCCATTTACCTCCAGTCTTTGTGCTAAGCTAGGCTAGCGGTGGGTGCGTCAGACAGAGTTACAGCACGCACGGAGATGAGAAGGGTATTTATGGATTTATCTAACTCTGGGGGATACGGTGACTAAGCCAAAGTCCCAAAAAGTCGGCGATCCTTTAAAAATCCTTATAAAAAGGAAAGTTAAAAGTTACCTTATTAAAGTTTCATTGAATGACACCAATGATCTCATCAATGTTTCTCTCTCTCAGAGGCACTGTGGAAAGGTGCAGTGAACTGACCTTACTGGATGACAACCAGTAACTGCAGCCTCAACTTCACTTAAGGCTCTTCCTTATGGAAACTTTATGTGCCATAAAACAGACAGACAGTGAGCATAAACCCACGGAAGAGTAGTTCTAAAAGTCTGGTTCTAAAAGTTCCAAGGCCTGTTTTAAATGTCATTTATTCTCCTTAAGCAACAGACATGATGCAAACATGCAGTTCAACCCGATCACCCAACAAATTTAAAGCAAGTATCTGAAGTATTTGGCTACTCTCTTGTATACAAACTGATCAAGCACACACTTAGTGGCCAGTTACAGTATATACCAATAGAGTTGTGTCTGCTAAGATTAAATTAACATGATTCTTCCTAATGTTTGCTACTTATACAACCAACATTTTTTATAGTAATTATTATAAGGTATTATTATGAGTAATTATTATGAGGTAAAATAAATATTTTGTTCAAAATACAAAATCATTTTTGAAAAGTCATTGTTTCGAAAATCTTTTCAAATAAAAATGAAATAAGTACATAAATAATGATTTGCTTACTGGCTGGACAATATTCAGGACATTCTGTCTTTGCGTTATAGAAGCTCTAAATTTACACAGATGAAAAACAATTACACTAATGAGGGAACAATTACCTTACAATCTGCCTCTATCTGTGAATCATTAAAATAACAGCCCCATTTTCCGGGTGCTAATATGGGACTTTCATTTCCTCTTTGCACTTTCTACAAACTTCAATTTTGAGCTCAGATACATCAGATAAAAAAACAAACAAAAAAACATCAGAATGGAAAAAAATTACAACATAGCAATTAAATGTCAAAATAGTGCACGTCTGTCTGTCTCTTTCTCTCTCTCTCTCTCTAGAAAACTAGAATTAAAAAAATAAACACTTTTATTCAGCAAGGATGCATTCAATTGATCAAACATGACAGTAAAGACATTTATCATGTTACAGAAGCTTTCTATTTCAGATAAATGCTGTTCTTTTGAACTTTCTATTCATCAAGGAATCCTGAAAAAAACAAATTGTACACAACTGTTTTCAACACTGATAATAATCCGAAATATTTCTTAAGCAGCAAATCAGCATATTAGAATGATTTCTGAAGGATCATGTGGAAGGATCATGATCATGTGACACAATGTTTAAAATTTAAAATGCTGATTACTTACAAAGCACTAAATGGTTTAGCTCCGCAGTACTTGAGCGAGCTCTTAACGCATTATAGTCCTTCACGTCTATTGCGATCTCAAAGTTCAGGCCAGTTGATAATGCCTAGAATATCAAAATCGACTGCTGGCGGTAGATCCTTTTCCTATTTAGCACCAAAACTTTGGAACAGTCTTCCTAACATTGTCCAGGAAGCAGACACACTCCGTCAGTTCAAAGCTAGACTAAAAACACATCTCTTTGACCTAGCATACACATAACACATTATAGACCTCTATAATTCAATGTTAGGCTGCATAGATTAGGTCAGCCGGAACCGGGAACACTTCCCATAAATCCTGATGTACTCGTTACATCATAAGAAGGATGGCGTCTAAGCTAATATTAGTCTCTCTGTTTATCCCGAGGTTTACCGCAGTCCGCCGTATCCAGGCCGTATCCAGATCTGATGAAGGACCTGCGTCTGGACGCAACGCGGAAGCGCTAAAAATTCTGTATTATAAATTTTAAGGCCAGACAAGTAGTTTGTTGAGGGTTGATTTGTAGGGAAGGACTACACGCCTGCGCACACATATATTCAAACGTGCATCCCTATAGACTGAACTCGTAATATGCATGTGCACGCCATCAGCGTTCTCAAGGGTTCGCGTTTTTGAAAGTTTGCGCAGAAAGAACTTAAGAGTTTCTGTTAAAATGGTGTCACGTTAGCGGCCCCTAAGTTAATAACTAATGATCATTGCGACGGAAGTGAATCAATCAAAACTAACTTTAGCTGGACAATAACTTTATTCTAGAGCTGCTATAAAGCCAAAACAATCTCTGTTACTTTATTTTGGACATTGGACATTATTATCTACATTGTTAAAAGCGCTATATAAATGAAGATGACTTGACACAATATTACCTTTTTTTTACTGTATTTTTGATGAAATAAATGCAGCCTGGGTGAGCAGAAAAGATTTAAAAAATGTAATATTTAGTAATCTGGAAAGACAGAGAGAGACAGCAAGTGAAGCAGAGTGTGCCGGTCAGGCCCTCAGGCTGGATTCTGTCTGTCTGCTTGTCTTTGAGTCTCTGCTCTTTGTTGCAGTAAGTGCTCTTGCTAGCCTGTCAGATCCACAACTGTTGCTCTGTCTCTTTCTCCAGCTCCACATCTGGAGAGGAGCAGGCAGTCAGAATTCAACACAACAAGCCACCTGTGTGAGGGAGCCGGGCTGGAGTCACGTGACGGGTCTCCGTTGAGATTGACGGGCTCTTTGCCAACGGAAACTGACTGAAGGTTGCATGAGAGAAGAGGATGAAACTGGGGAGCGCCGTCTAGACATGCAGTTCATCTGAGTCATGATAACTGAGCATCAACAAAGACCCCAAGGCCTTCCGCTTTTATGCAAAATAAACATTTATATATGCTTAAATATTTAATCCAATACACTTATTTTAATCTACAAAGATCATGCTGCTTGGACTATACAAGATCCGGATAACATACACTGCAAGCTTAAATAATTCACATCCATAAATGCAGATCTGAGTTTGATCTCTTTTAAATATTCAGATGGCTCCAGCGTTTCACACTCGGATATGGTTAATGGATCTGGATGCGTAGCCTTCAAAACAACTTTATTCTCCATTTGCTGATGCGAACGCGACATTCGAAATGGGCAGCGACGAACAGACGAGCTGACGGTAGAAGAAGCTTCTACGCATAATCATCCATCAAAGTGACTGTCAAAACCCGCTATGCTTCTCTGTCTTTATAACGCTGTTAGAGGACTTTGATGACTAAAGATACAATAAACAGATGTGACGATTGCTGTTGAACATGACAGTTGTTGCGAGTCTGCATTTTAAAGTCGTGAAAACAGCCCGTGCGAGCGTATTTGCTGTGTTTGGACACGTGCGTGTACGTGGGGACGCTCGAACGAATTCATCTTCATAAACCTCTGGATAGAGAGGAATCGGATTAGTTGCATTGCAAAAGCGAATGTAAAACGTTTGTGCTCATATATACCTCACCAGCTAGCAGACTTCTAAAAGACAAAGTGTTTGACCCTGTGAGGCGAAGCATTAACGGAGCAAAAGAGGTAATTGAGATGTACTAGACGGCTCTTTTTGTGGAACGCTGTTTGCATTTACTTGCCTCATTGAAAGTGAAAGATATGAGAGAAGTAATCCTAGTGTATTACACTGAATCCAGGCTTGTTCTCTGGTGCTTTACCTATAGCACGTGTGTGTGTGTGCACGCTAAGTTCCCCCTCACAGGACCTCTGTTTAACTACATCACGTCTGTGTGTTACACCAGAGAGTGTTTTACTACTGCAGTCCAAGCTGTTGTAGCCTCATCCTGCTCTCTTTTTCTTCATTCCCTCTCTCTCTTTCCCTCTCTCCTCCATCTCCGCAGGTCATTAAGACTGTTGTACTGCCACATACCCAAGAACAGAGGACATAAAAAGACAAATAAGGCTATAAAATGCCCCTATGCCTGTGCATACAAATGTATTGCCTCTCACTCTCTCTTGTTCTATCTCAATGTCCCTCCCTCACTTTTTTCCCCCTCATACAGTATCCATCCTTTCATTCTTGCTTTATTTCTGACATTAGATCTTCTATATGAATTATAAAAAGGCTGATTGCACATGCTAATGAAATGGCATGAGGCCCCAAAAAGTATTCTGGACATTTCTGGACACTTAAAAATGTATGCGTTTCTCTGCATTAGATCAGGGGCTTTTTGTCTTTTCAGCTACCAGTGTCATTTTAGTATTATTTATATAATGTTATTTAATAATAATTTGAATTAGCTTTTAATATTATATTTTCAGGTTTAAGTACATATATTATATTTTAGTTGAAGTTTTAGTGATTTTGTTATGTGATTTCGTCCTTATTATTAGTTTTTACTTGTATTATATTTCTATTTAGCTTTCATTTATTTTTTTCAGTTATGGTAATTTTAGTACTAAACTTATTTTATTTCAGTTAGTTGCCAAAAGAACATTTCTAATTTTCATTTGAGTTTGTCATCTAATATTTATATACATTTTATTTCAGCTTTATTTCAATTAATACAAATGTTATTTAATAGTTTTAGTTAACAATAACACTGACCCCTACTCAAATTTAACCGAGACTTCTAATATAAAAGAGACTTCTTTTAGTAACACTTTATAATAACTTTAAATAACAGCAATAGAGTCACCACAAACAATGCTTGAGTTTCTCTATGTTCTAGTCACACTTGACAACCTTTTGAAAAATCAACTTCATCATCACAGGAATAAAACACATTTTAAAATATATTACAATAAATAATTGTTATTTTAAATAATATTTCATGATATTACTGTTTTTACTGTATTTGTTGATCAAATAAATGCATCTTTGGTGAACATAAGAGACTTAAAGAGGTGATCAGGGTTTATGTAATCTGGGTGAATGTTTCACAGGCTGTATCAGTAACAGCAGCAGATTCACCCTGTACACCCTTAAGTCTGTGTATCTGTTCTTTCATTGATTTAACATGTAGTTCTACCATGACAACTCTCGGAATAGTTTTGGCATGCTAGTGAATATGGCAATGTTAATGTATTTAGTCTTAGCGAACTAGATCTGCTCGCTGCTGCTGCTTCTGTTTATTATTGATGCTGCAGAGCAAGTATGGATTTACTGATAATTGATACACAGACACGCTGCGGTGAGTGTGTAAGATATTCTGCTGTTGCTGCTGTATAAATAGACATAAATCCTGTAGCAGATCTAGGCAGGTGGAGCTTGGGGAAGAGTTTTATAAGTGTTTCAAAGGAATTCTAATAGCGCACTGCAGGACTAGCTTACAGCAAACAATGAAAAAGAGAATTTAAATGTTGGGCAAGCAATCTAATTGGTTGCAGGATCAGCACAGGCCAATCAGCTTGCGGCATTTGGTAACGATGTGATTGCTTGTAGATTGAATGTAAAGGAAATATCAGCCTGCGCCCTCTAGAGTTTCATGACTGAAGTAGATATTTTTGCCATTAATTCCCCCCCCAATATATTTGCCCTTTCAAATCCCATTTAATGTGAAACTGATTTCTTTTTTACCATTGACACCATATTTCTTATCAATAAATGTCCTTTCATCAGTGGCTTCCCGTGCCTGGCTCTCCTTGACGAACGTGAAAGTGATGAAGGCCCTAAAAGAGGGCTTTAATCTCTCGAGCATTCCTAATGAGTTTTCCTCTACAATTATTTGATAAGAGCGGAGACGGCACTGTAGGCACTGTCACTGATCCAGTACCTGTCCAGATCATGCACGCGCACACACACAGTCATGCATCCTCAAAGACACTTACATGTGTCCGCCTCCTTAAAGAAAAAGATGTGCAGTAACACAGACTCAAACATGCAGTGACTAACCACACTGAGGCCCAGCTGCTCCCGCTGCAGGTAATCCAGATTTCGGCGCTCCAAGCTGGCCAGGTAATGTTGCAGACGGGAGTAGGTGTAAGGGTAGCAGTAAGCAAACTGATAAACGTCATCCTCACGGTCGAAACAGAAGGCGAAAGACATCACATAGTTCCTCCGATGGTCAGGGCACCGATAGTAATACACATTCTTGGCTGGCAATCTTTGCCTGTGACAAAGAAAGAAAGAAACATGACAATAAAATGCACCCTGTTTGCTTTCTCAATAGATCCATTAACGTTAAAAAAATAAAATAAATAGTTTGTGTTCATAATCTTTAATCATTATAGTGTGACATTAAACATTCTTTTCGTCTGGTGTAACCAAGGCGGCATGCACTCTAAAAAACGCTAGGTTATTTTTTCAACCCAAATGCTGAGACTGTTGGGTACTGAAGCTGGGTTGATTTGACCCAATTTGGGTTGATAATCGTTCATTATCAGTAACCAAACAGTGGGTTGGGAATGCAGACGTAAAAGAAAGAATGCACATCACACAAGTTCAAACGTCAATGCAGAGAAGACAGAGTACTTTGAAACTGACTGCAGTGAGGAATGTGCTAATTTAAAACGGGATTTTGGATATTGTCGGAGTGTTTTCTCTCTCATCAAAATCACTTTAGTGGTGATAGATGACTGATGAACTGGAACTAAACAGGATGAAATGGCACTTGAGTGATTATAAATGCTTTAAACAGCGATGGTAAAATCCTGTCAATTCGCTATAATACAAAGTTTTCCCCAGAATTTCAGTGTTTATGTATTTCTTGCCGGTGTGGTGAAGTGATAAGTCCCAGCTTAGGACCCAAGCAATCCGATTGGTTCAAAGCACATTTTATGGGTAATCCCTTTAGTGCCTGGTTACAAATCAGATATCACTTTATTATATTAAGTCATTTGATGTTATAACGACAATTAATGTCTTTTAACTTACATATTTCATATACTAGTATATAACCAAAGCTATAAATTGTGAAATTAAACATTTCTCATTCTTAGAGTTTTTTTTAGTTAGCTTACATTTACACATTTGGCAGACGCTTTTATCCAAAGCGACTTACACTGCATTCAAGGTACACATTTTGTCAGTTCTTGCTTTCCCTGGGAATCGAACCCATGACCTTGGCGTTGCTAGCGCCAACGCTCTACTGTTTGACCTACAGGAAAGCCTGGAAAGCTTCTAAGGAAAGCTTAGATAGTAGCATCATACAGCTATCCAAAATTATTAGAGATAACAGTTTTTTCACGATATACGATATTTTTCGATAAAAAACTTCGATAACAAATATGATACAAGCATAATTCTGTTTAAGAATTAATTGACATGACATGCTTGTAATTAAAAAAAAAATTATATTATGCCTTATTGCTTAATAACAATTAACAATGTCGCTAAACATGCAATTTCTTTCAATTTAACTATATAAATAATCAGGATAAAAATAAAAGATTATTACATGAATTAAAGTTTGATTGATTACATTAATAATTAGATCAGGCATACTACTGGGGTCCTAAGCTGGGACTCGTCACTTCGCTGGGCCGTAGCGTTACTATTCTGTTCATTGGCTAGAGAAAAAATGAACAAAATATGATCAAATTGGTTCTTATATGGAAGTTATTAAATATTATATTTTAAATATTTTTTTAAACTGTATAAGCATGTACAACTGGTGAGTTGTCTTTTTTTTACTTTTTCTCCCTCACATACACATGTACACATTGTTTAAACTCAAAATGTTTGTCCATTTATGGGTGTTTTTGCTTATAAATAAATGTTCACCTTTTGATTATTTTATTACTGTTGCCTATGTTTTTACTCTAGTACTTCTGTGTGATTTTGATTTCCAACCTAATTTGGGTTTATTTTAACCCAGCAATATAGTAATTGTAGTTGAGTTAAATAAAACGCATCATTTTACATTTAACCCAACCCAACTGGGTCAAAACAATTGGGTTATTTTAATGCCGCGTTCCAGGCAACCTGTAACCCGTGTTTTTCCAACTCGTAACTGGGAGTACATCGTTCCAGCCAACCTGTAACCCGTGTTTTTCCAACCTTATACCCGTGAAAGTGCACTGGAAAGGCAGTAAAACCCGTAACTTCCCACCCGTGAACTCGTACTAGATCTATGTACTCCCAGTTACGAGTTGTAAAAACACGGGTTACAGGTTGCCTGGAACGCGGCATAACTCTCAGGATTTTTTAAGAGTGTAGGTAGGGAAATATTATTAATCTGTCATATCATTACAATCACAATTCAAACAAGTCAAGAATGATCAAATAATATCACAAGCTACATTATTTCCTGCCCAACATTCTGTTTAATTTGGAAATATCTTACATGACTGAAGTTCAATGTGTTACAAAATGACGTTTCATGCCATCAGTGGCAGTGAATAAGATTCTTTGGGTGTGACAGACAATTGCTTTCTGACATGACTATTTACATTTGATTTGAAAAAAAAAGAGAAGAAAAGAAAAAGAGATGGAAAGTGAAGAGACATTAAGATGAAATAACATGAAGTGAATAAAATAAAGTAAAAGAAAAAATAGAAAAGAGGTGTGAAAAGAAGATGAAGAGAAAAATAAAAAATATATAAAAAAAACAATAATAATGAAAAATCTTATAATCTTGTAAATAATATTGGAAACTTGCAGGCCAACCAATCCTCTACATCAGTTACTCACACATTACTGCTGTTCAGACAGCTCTCTCTCTCTCTCTCTCTCTCTCTCTCTCTCTCTATGCCTATCCCTTTAAAATCCCATCTAGATAAAGGCAAACACTACTAGCAAACTGTAAACAATGAACATTTCTGCAGTGCACGATGAGCTGGGTGAACAATGAAAGCAATGTTATTTGCATATAAAATGATATACTGTGCTGTTAATCAGTTTTATGTGGAGCTACTGAAAGTAAATCTGCACCATCTGCAGAGAGAGAGAGAGAGAGAGAGAGAGAGAGAGAGCAAATAGCAGTGAAGGACAGGCAAAGAACATACGATGGAAGGCAATAGAGGGAATAACAGCGGGAGGGAGATAGTGAGAAGATGAGAAAGAGAGGAAAGATCAGAGCTGGGATGGGTTGAGTTGACTGTGGGACAGGGAAGAGAGAGAGAGAGAGAGAGAGAGAGAGAGAGAGAGAGAGAGAGAGAGAGAGAGAGAGAGAGATCAGATGGAGATGCTATCTATGTGAACAGCACAGAAGCTTCCACACGGCCATACTGATAAGAGAGAGGAAACAGCTCTCTAAAATCAACCTCCAGTCCTTCCATCTCATTCCCTTCCACTAAACAACTCACATACACACTGTACACTGATGTAACTGGGTTAGTGTCTTTGTTTGAACGCTTCAAAAGTTATAAACACACACCTGTTCCCTTATCTTCAGTCACCCACACGCATAAATACATATAAAAACGCAGACATATACAGTGGGATCCAAAAGCCTGAGACTTATATTGAAAATATGAGAATCCTTTTTAGGATTTTGAACATTTCAATTGAAGAAAAGACATCATGTAAAATAAATAAGAAATACTTCAGATTGCGACTAATCTACGTCACTATTTGAATATTAAAATAAACAAGTTTATAACATTGATCACCATCAAGCTAAAACTACTTAAACATTCTGAAATTCATTCATTCAAAATGAAATAAAATAAATAAAATGTTGCATTATATCAGGAAAAAAAGCAAAATGGAAACTATGGGCCAGACTTACTAAACAGGGCAAATTAGCATGAGATTGCAATTCCAAACAAGTGCCGACGGGAGTGGAAAGTTCTGCGCAGATCTACTGACTACGTGCAAATTAATATACAAATACACAGACGCAGCCGGATCATTTCCATAATGACCAACTCAATCTACCAAGAGCAGAGCAAATTAGCGTCTGGTTTAAATTTATGGTTTAAATAATGGCGCAAATACCAGTAAATTGACTATAGCGCAAACCTTAGTAAATCACCTTGCATGATTCATTTAAATACTCTCCTCCCATAAATTTTGCGTATGCAATATGCATAAGGTCAGCCGCAAAAATAACCACTTTTCACTGCGTGTCTTTAGTAAATCCTGATGGTAGTTTTTAACACCAAAAGAGGGTTTGCGCTGGCGCAAGCTGTTCGTAAATTTGGCCCGATGTGAGGAACGATATTTGGCGAGTGAATTAGCTACATAAGTGTCATTTTTGGATCTTATAGGCATGTTCCAAATGCTGTCAACATGCATACAACATATGCACTGCTCAGCTTGTTTCCTGTATAGCGAGCCCCTCGGGTGCAGCATTGTGATTGGCCGTTTAAAAGAGCACGTTCCACCCTGACGTTCATTAGAAAACCCGTGAGAAATAAAGCTATGTAGAACTATGCAAATATGGAAACAGCCACACACAGTGCATGCCAACATAACAGAGCTTCATCCATACACACACACTGCACAATGTACACAGACTCCTCTGCAACCTGAACAAAGTGAACCGCTGAGCCGAAATGAAAGTGAATTAGCTTTTCTCTGTGGAGGAAAAGACAGCAAATGAACGATCAAGCTGAGAAATCCTCTGGGGGACTTCTACAACACTGCTATCTCTACATGTCTCAAAAGAGTGTTAACACACAGGACAGGTGCCTGCTTGGTCCAAACTACACTCTACTGCTAACACACACTCACAGAGACACATTAAATGATCTCTAATGCATGTCAGGCTTGGCAACAAAATACTACATCACGAACAAACACATGACCCTTCACTGTCAGTTACTTACATCTCAACACACACTCATCCCACTCAATCACATGATACCTAAATAACACAAAATGACACCCACAATTCACATACAAACACAATTTTGTTCACTCATATTCAATTAACCAATATGTAAAAACCTGTAAATGAAGTAGTGTATTCTGAAAGACCTCAATTATTAGATACATTTTATTCATTTGAATAGACGTAGGTAAACCAACATATAGGTTGTCTGGGTCCCCAAAATAAAAACTTAAAATGTAAGTAAACAAATAAATGAATAAATACATACATTTTGTTCACAAACGAAAGAAAGCCTCCATTTAGGACCATCAAAATATTTTTTTCAGGTTTATTATTATTAGGGATGTAACGATAGCCTCACGTCACGATTCGATACATTTCACAATACTGAACTGAAAAAAAATTTAAATAAAGAGTTAATAAATACCATGGTATACACCAGTATTAAAAAGATTTTTTTTTTTAAAGAAATTAATAAATTGTTAAAAAATGAGAGTCAATACAATTATTATAATGTTACAAAAGATTTTTGTTTTAAACAGAAATGTGTTCTTTATAACTTTCTATTTATCAAAAACTCCTGATATCACATGAATAAATTACATTTTAAAATATAACAAAATGGTAATTTAGATTTACATTAAAACAGCAATTTCACACAAAATTACAGTTTTTCTGTATTTTGATCAAATAAATGAAGCCATGTTGAGCATAAGAGACTTGAACATTTTAAATGTTCTTGAACATACATTACAATTAAAATTTTCTAATCTTTAATTTTTTCCCCCATTTTTTTCTGTTTAAGAAAACAATAAATGGTCAAATGGTCCTAGAAAGGCCAAAAGTTTCAAATGCATATTTTGTGATTTCAAATATATTTAATTTATAAACAGACACATATATTTGTTTATATACAGTATGAATTAACTGTATGTGTATATGTGCGAGTCTCATGACCAGGGTTAGCTGTGCTCGCTGCAGTATTTGGCCTGCGTTTGAGTGGGGTTAGGTTCAAGACCTGCGTCTGTTCGTCATGCACCCCGAGTACCCTGCCAAGCAGACATTAGCGCACACACACACATGCTCACACACCTCTCCCCACGCAGGGTTAATGAAACAGCGTGACACCTCACTTTATTTTTTTATTTATCTGTTTGGGCATTATCCCGGTTCCTCTCCAGCGTTTGACCTTGTTGGCTACTGAGCGAGTCCTGGCTATTGATTTTAATTACCCAGCGGGAATTTACTGCTCGCCTTTCCCGCGCCGCTGCGCCGCTATTGGCCAGAGAAAATAGCTTTGTGTTGCCCCTCTATGTGTGTGAGAGAGAGAGAGAGAGAGAGAGAGAGAGAGAGAGCCTGGTGAATCTCGAACCTGCTGGGCGTTTTCTATCTTCGCTGCAATGTATGTTTTCGCCTCTATCATTCTCTCTCTCTCTCTCTCTCTCTCTCTCTCTATGGCTGCTGGTAATTTGTTTTATCTAAATGATAGTGCCCCATGCCTCCCTGTGCTGGTGGATGTGGTACAATGCCCCCCGTTCCAAAACACATTTATCTCGCTGTGTGTCTGAGGGGGGAAAAAACAGGCCGGCGGACAATAACCTACACACACACGGCTTAACAATTCAGCTGCCCCCGAACGCCTTTTATACACTCTCCCCACCCTGAGGATCACACACAAAGTGAGCTGTTGCTCTCCGGCTCTCTTTCCATATAGAGAAAAGGTCAACGCCTAGAACTCAAGGTCATGGACTTTAAAAATGAGCGAGTTTTAATAACTTGTTAGAAAAAGAGTAAAGAAACCCAAAGTTTCTTCAACTTGAGTGGGCAAGGCTATGACTAAGCTGACTAGCGGTCGTATCTCTTTTTTCATGTGTGTGTGTGTGCTGTTAGCTAAACGGCCGGGCCCGTACCGAGGTGTCATTCTCAATCGCGGCGCTTTTCAACTCAGTTAGCAGGAACACGACGGGGCCTTTGATGCCGGCGCGGCTGTCGGCTTCCCTCTGAAGAGAACTAGACGAGGGGGAAAATTGCTAGCTTTCATACGGAGCGGGACATCTTGTCTATATTCTCAAATCAATCAAGCGTAGAGGTCATCGCAGTGGCTTCTGTCTTTCTGACTCTTTCCATCTCTCTCGCTCTCCGTTTGTCGCCCTCCCCTATTCTTCTAAGAGCACTGGCTGTCATCTGCTTAATGTTGGGAAGGTTAAATGGTTTCAAATATGAGCACGAAGCTGTCAAGTGCCACAATTCTTCTCTCATCCTCCTGACAAAAACAGCTGAAGAAAAAAAAGAGGATCTATTACACATACGGATATTACATTTCATCACGACAATGATACTCTCAGATCTGTGCAGGCTCTTTTGACTTTGGACGCAGGCCCATATTGTGTAATTATTGCTCAAACAAGCGATCCCTCTTCTAATGCATTTATTGTTTTACATTTGATACGGTTTCTTTTCTCTCGATTTTTCTGTCGTAATATGAGAGGTAGAGGGAGTGGAGTGGCCCTCTTGTGATTGATCTATCATTTGGGACATGAATCAGACTGGAGAATAGCACTGGATGGCACAGTTACTAAGCAACCTCACTTGCTTTGTGGTCTAGCTGTCCATGTGCGATGGTATGTTTGAAATGAGGGGTTTTTGGCGTGCGAATTCACTGTGTGATTCTCTAAATGGCGAAGAGCGTCAAATGCATATAGAGGATCAGAGATAGGAGAATGAAACTACCCTAGGAGCCCTGGGACAAATTAGCCAATTTGAGGAACAGAATAGACATTATACTTTGTGTTGGTTAACCACAAAAGATATAAAAAAAGAATACATTTTCTACAAAAATACAAAAATAAAAAATTGTGAGTAGTGCTTACCTTGATGGCACAACGCTAGAGTCATGTGGGTGGTTGCCAGGGTGTTGCTGTGCAGTTGCTAGGATGTTCTGTGTGGTTGCTAGGGAGTTCTGGTGGGTTGCTAACTGGACTAGTTCAAAAGAGCCCACCTCCAGGTTTACATGATATTCTGGTCCCTAGATGGGTCTATGGGATTTTTTACCTAATTTATGGCAGGAGTAAGTCAGTATGAGTAGAAAAGCACACCATTCCTCAACAAGCCACGAAATTTGTATAATAAACTCCACAATAAGGATTTTTCTGCTCACCAGTCGTTCTAGTAGCCCTGCCAACATATTCACCGGCATCACCACAATACACCACATTTTCACAAAATTTCATGTCACCCAGAATATTGTGTTATATGAATATCTAACCATGCAATATATCAAAAAAAATTTTTACTCTAGCTTCATGCATTCTTTTTTTATCAACACTTAAAGTCCCCATGAAATCAAAATTGACCCTATTTACTTTGTTAGCGCATATTACTAGTCTTGTGGTGAACAATTAATCCGTGCAAGTAAATATATATATATATATAAAAAAAAATTTACCATGGTAATCTTTAATAAAAATCTGAAAAGTTACTTCTGGTCTGGAATGGCGTCTTTTTCTGATGACGTAGGTTTGACGGCTTGGTTTGAAAACGCTTAACCACTCCCCTCAAACCGTTAGTCTGCTATGAGCGAGAGATGGACAGGAGGAGCACTAAGTAAAACCCTGCCCTCTGTTCAATATTTCGTTTCACTTGGAAATACGTCATAACACTGGAGAAAAGTCGTTTGCAACTTCCGGTTCACGGGGACTTTAAATGTGGGCAAGTTTCATAAAACAACAACATTTTGAACAAAAAGCTGAGAAAATCGTACAACGTGCATAAGCAATGCTTTTATCGCTTGTTTCTTCTCCTTTTTTGCCTGTGTTTTGAGCCGAAGATTCTCTACTCTTTCAGAATTTGCACAATACGATATAACTACCATATAACTGTGAAAACACAGAAAGCCAACAGAAAATTCTGTCAATGGCAGGGAAAGAGTTAACCAACTAGAAAACAGTATCTTGTCTACAAATAAGCAGAATTTGCAATAATGCAGAACATATGACATACACTGCATAAAAAAAATGTGTGTACAGTTCAATGAACATAAAATGTTCAGTGGCAATGCAGCACTGGACCAAAAGGTCAAGTGACAGTTTCGTCAACTGGCCCAAAATTCTCTCACACTAGCTCATGGGTCGACAAAGCTCAACAAATGGTGCAGGACGAGTTATGCACCACAGTATAATTCTTCGGGTTATGGGTTAATAACAAACCTGTGGGCTAATATTATCAAGACGCCTTTACACTGAAAAGGGAATCATGTACAATGGTTATTTGGATTTGATATTCAGATGCAATTTTATGGGATAAATGTATGAGTTAATTTAAATTTAAATGACTTATTTCACCATTGACAAAGCAAACTGCATTTTTCATACTTAGTAGTGAGATTCAGTCGAAACCAAGAATTTATGGCCATGTACACACATGGAAAGATAAGCCAGTCCTTCATTTAAATATGGATGTTATTCCAAAAAAATGGTTGATCTAAAATCTAAAAGTGATCTTAAATTTCAAAATACACCAATTGCTAGATTTTTTACATTAGCCTAATTCAGAGAAGGCACTGACCCCAGAATGAATTTCATAAGACTCCAGACATTGATTACAGTACACAAATTCATTTTACTGATGCAAAGTGGGCCTATAGGGGTTTATTGTCTTTAATAAGTAGTGACAGATTAAATCTGAGTCTATCGCGATCTATTACCCTCACTAGATTAAAATGCATAGCTGCATTTGAGCTCAAGTGTTTATGAATTCTGGGAAATAGCTTGTCTATTGAGTGGTATCGTGGTTGAACATGCCAAGTGCATGCACTAAGAACAGCGATACACTCCAAGCACAGTGATACACACACACACACACACACACACACACACACACACACACACACACACACACACACACACAAACGTGTGTTAAAGTCTGAGATGCATTGCTCTTCACAAGCGCAGCGGGACACGTGTAATATTAGTGCTAAGAGCCCTGGCCATCATACTGCCTTCACAGCTCGTAAATCATCTACTCATTACAGCTTAGATCATAAACGTACACCCATGAGAGAGAGAAAGAG
The DNA here is from genome assembly GCF_949319135.1 of Squalius cephalus. Lineage (NCBI taxonomy): Eukaryota > Metazoa > Chordata > Actinopteri > Cypriniformes > Leuciscidae > Squalius > Squalius cephalus. Next base: position 8,793,394 of record NC_137137.1, read on the forward strand.
ACAAACTCTCTGGCTAATATATTCCAACCTAACGCTCTTTATGACTGCTGCCCAACAAAAAGAGCGTCCGGGTACCTCTGGGGTGATATTGGGCGGATAATGCTAACATCGGTACAGCAAAAGGCACATTCAGATGCACTACCACACGTCGGCCTGTCTTAAAAAAATAAACGGAGAGAGGATACGAATATCCCAGGTGTGTCGGTGCTAAGATTAGCTGTGAGATTATGTGGCCTGAGTACAGAGGCACTGGAGAGATTTGACACTCGTTACTATTGAACAAAATACAGAAAGTTGCACCAAAGGCTATATGAGCTATAAAGGCTAAACGGTGAGTGGTTAATCAATACAGCAGCTCTGCATAGGGCACATTAATGCTGTGATGGTTGGCACAAACATATCCTGACATAAAGGACGGGACCTTTCATTTTGTTTGACGATTAGCACACACTGCAAAACAGGAACTTGCCGTCCTGCCCACTGTTAGACACTAACAGTTTCACTTTCTGTTGTGTTGTCAGCATTACACATTTTACACAATCAATACCTCACACATACTCATTCATAGAACAATGCAAGAGTTCATTCTAGACAACAGGGCCTTTCGCTTTTCGGGAGTTAAAGGAACTCAGGGGCCGTTTACACAACACCGTTTTCAACTAAAAACGGAAAATGTTTTATGTGTTTTGACCGTTCATTCTCACAACGACAACGTTTTTTTCAGAAAATACATTAATTTGTGAAAATGGTGACATCATGCGCATACGTATTACATGTTCAGTCTATAAGCGCATAGTGTATCTTTACAAAGTGACTGTGGCAAGCAGGGCGGGGCGAGAGCCATGAGAGAACGGTGCGAGTCCGGTGGCGTGATTGATAATGGGCATTACCTACTCGCTGCACCGGTCTCGTAGAGTTAACGAAAATTATCATGAGCATTGTAATGTTTAAAGCGGATGTCATAACAAATGGCAGTAGACCAGGACGATTTTTTTAAAGGTCCCGTTCTTCGTGATCCCATGTTTCAAACTTTAGTTAGTGTGTAATGTTGCTGTTAGAGCATAAATAATATCTGTAAAATTATAAAGCTCAAAGTTCAATGCCAAGCGAGATATTTTATTTAACAGAAGTCGCCTACAGCGAACGGCCCGTTTGGACTACACCCCTCTACTTCCTTCTTTAATGACGTCATTAAAACCGTTTTTTGACTAACCTCCGCCCACAGGAATGCTCCCTCAACTCCACCGAAATTCGTTTATGTACTTGCGCACTTCTTATAACTTACTGTGTTTACTCAGTTCTTACGGTGATTTTCTGAAGTAAAACTGACGCTTCATCTTTTGTGTGATGAACAATAAACTTTATTAAACTCATCAGTATATGTTTGATCATCATTCAGACAGCAGACTTGTAGGCTATTAATAAATAATGGATGCATACAAGCAGATGACAAATACATTATAATAACCGTAATTAAACTACTAAACTATACCTGTTTCATCTCTATACAGCACTCTGACTCTGTAGGCATTATTGTCCGACTCGAAATGAACACCGTTACTGAGAGTTTCTGATATTATCATCATTCCGTGAGATGAAATTGTCCTGAGAGACTGAGCGCGAGCTCGTGAGGCTCCGCCCTCTGTGTCGTGCAGCAGAAGCTTATTTGCATTTAAAGGGCACACACTAAAACAGCTCGTTTTTCTGAGCCCCAAAAAATGACCATTTAAACATGCTGTAAAAAATGATCTGTTGGGTATTTTGAGCTGAAACTTCACATGCACACTCTGGAGACATCAAAAACTTATTTTACATCTTGTGAAAAGGGGCATAATACGGGACCTTTAAATTTGCAGTTCGTTCTAGCCTGGCTAACGTCAGACCTCTTTCTCATTGAGACGTGGTCTGGGAACCATATGTTCATTTTCTCGTATTTGAGGCGTGGTTTACGAATGCCCAGAGCCGTTTATTGGGTGCTACGAATGTCTATCAAATGCGCCTGCACGTAGCTCATAGCCAATCGATTCAATTATACCAGATGACGTATGTAGAGCGGCAGAAATTCGACGAGGAAGAAGACAAAATAAACTTGCGTTCTAAACTACTTAGAACACTATCTAAGGCTGCATCGAAAGGTAACTTCGCGTCTGCTGCCATGTTGGATCCATAGATATAAACAAACTGCTTCGGTGTGTCGCATTGACGTCGTCATCGTCTTGCTGCTCCCTCCCCGTTCTGTGATTGGTTCCCTTTTTGAGGGGAAAATCTGGTCCATGGTATCCAGGCTGCCCAGCAGCGTGAATAAAATCGCGCTGCACACAAGGCAGCATGGGGAAACCCAGGCTAAGTTCGTTCATAAATCCTTAAGATCTGTGGAAATACAAAGCGCAAGACAGAATACAGAATAGACAGAATATGCAGTGCTGAAAAGGGCTGGGGCTACATAAGGTCTATAGGCCAAATGAGGGGAATCATTCAATAGTCAATTGCAACTATAACATGGTTTAAATACAAAAATAAAAAAAGTTTACCTTTAAGGGATTCTGTTATTTGATTTGTCAGTCACTCAGTTATTCAACATAATTGTCAAAATACATAAATATTTGATTCAATAAAATTATAATATATTTATCAAATAAAATAAAATAAAATAAAATAAAATAAAAAAGTTTCCATTATTTCCTTTAATATGATGGAATTATTGGATTAGGCATGGTCTTACATGTTAAACTCATCTCCAAATTTGCAACAATGTAGCAGTAAAAGCACACTGTTTTTTCTTCCACCATCTTGCTCTATTATTCAGGCATACATATCATCTGGCTTCTGTGTATACATACTGCTCATTTCTGCTCTCTTGCTTGTCTGGGACAGTGTGCACACCTGGCAGGTCAGTCAGATTTCAAACAACTTTGGAAACATAGTTAATTGCGTGTCTCACAAGTGTACATTATGATCTGGGTCTTTTTGTTGCAGACTATGAACCCTTATGAAAGGGGTGACAAGCTTCAGTCTTGTAGTGTGCACTAGAATTTATGGACATTTAATAACAGACGCCCGTATGCAAATGCATGGAAATGCATGGGCACTAAATAAATGAAAAACAAACAAACAAACGCAAGGAAATGCGAACAAACATGAAAACAGTAATCTTCAGATAATTGGTTGCCGGATGGCTCCAGCAGTGTGCAGGTGGTTAGTGTGGCCCCTGTCATTGGCTGTGTGTGGGAAGAGATGAGATTTCCCTATGGTGTCTATAGTGATGCTATAAGAAGCAACATCCACAGACAGAGAGAACAGGGAGAGGGTCAACAGCAAAGATTCTCATTATGAATCAAATTCAAGAGCCTGAAGCACTTCTAACCGTGCAATCACAGACATACACACATAAATGCACTGAAATTGAAAAAAAGAAGCAGCTTGAATTCAAAATCCTTCGTAATACCAAATAACACTTACATCAAAAGAGGTTTATAATACCTGGAGAAAGCTATCCGTTAGCATTCACATTCATCTCAATGGCAGTTGCTTAGCTAGTGCAAAACGCCTCAGAAGTACGTGAATCAACTGCTTTGTGATTCAACACATTTTTATGTTATGTTTTATGTAAAGTTCTGGGTCAGTGTGATTTTTCTTAAGAAATTATTACTTTGATTCAGCAAGGACAGAATACATTTATTAAAAGTGACAGTAAAGACTAACTTTTTTTTTTTTTTTTTCAAATGCTGCTTATTTGAACCTTTTATTAATCAAATAATGCATAAAAATATTAAGCAGCACGAGTGTTTTCAACATTGATAATAATAATAAATGTTTTTTAAGCACCAAATCAGCATATTAGAATAAGGATCATTTTGTTTACATTTCAATCTCTGCACTTTTCTTGCTTGGCAAAGGTGCAAAGGTGCATGTATAATGAACAACAGAAAGCACTGGCTGACACTATTTTTATGCTCTTTACACGGCCAGTAGATGGCCATAGATCTTGTGTTTATAGAACTGACCCACCCTTTAATCCAAAATGACTTGCATCACATTTTTAAAAAGAAAAAAACTGAGGCACAAACATGGACCACACCCTGTCTGTCTTCACACAATAAGGCTCATGTGATCTCCCTCTCTCACTCACTAATGCGTCATCAGTATAATACTCCACAACACCCTAATGCAGGGCTGCGTGTCCCAGGTGGCTCACTCCATCTGTAGCAGCGGCGTAATGGTGTGTGTGTGTGTGTGTGTGAGAGAGTGAGGGTGTGTGTATAGTGATCAGGCTATAGCTAGCCTCAACAGTGGTAATATAATGTGTGTGTGCATAAGTGTGACCCCATGGTGGTAAGTAGCTGCCCTGCTGCGCTGAGGGATGTCTGGGGTAATTATCATAGAGCAGATGAGCCCTATGAACCAGCCAACATGGCGCCATGCCCCCTCATGGGGCACAGGGGCAGAAATCACACAGGGCACGTACACACATCCATACGCAGACTGTAGGAGGTGGAGGCAGGTGTGCATTCGAGAAAAGATGGTAATAACAGCCAGACAGGGTGACGTCTAAGAGGTGCCCTGGTGTGAATGTCTGTGTATGTGTTTACGCGTTGGTTTTCCGTGGTTTTGCAGACTTTCCCCACCTGAGCACCCTTTGGCCTTGTGGGACGCCTGAGATTATGAGGGCACAGCCGGTGTCATCATAATTTCCATTACGCAGATTTACTTTTTTGAGAAAGAAAGCTACTTTGCTGTTTATGCAGAGGTGAACGTAATGTTGAAATGCTTTTTGCTCTCCCTGTTTGAAGTGCAGAAGTAAGCTATTCTTAGGATAATTTCCCCAAAGACTGTAAACACTGCGGATCTATGGTGCTTTCAAAATATGTTGCTTGTTTGAGCGGTCTGACGTGTCAACTTCTGGTACGATATTGGATCGGGACTACCAGCTTGTTTGAACTAGGATTTGGGAAACTTGTTTGGATGCTATGGACATAAATGATGCCTCAGAACATGTGGCTTGTTGAAAAGAGGTGTACTATTGCTTTTCTAAGTGATCAGACCTTGGTAGGCAATATAACTGCTGAAAAATCCCAAAGACTTACATTGAAGGAGGGACCCGAGTCATATGTAGAAAACACCCAGAACAACCTAGCAACCCCAGCAATGTGCTAAAAAATGTCATAACACCATAGCAACTGCCATGTCGTGGCAACCACCTATAATGCCTCACATGAGCACCACACACAAAAACAGAACACACTTAAAATAGTAATATATATATATATATATAGATTTTAAAGTATTACTAATATTGATTTTAAATAAATAAATTATGACATTAACTTTACTAAATTATTTTATTATAATGTAATCTATAGGCCTAAATATTAGTATTAAATACAAGATAAATTAATATTATTATATTAATTAATCAAAACAGATGGCCATGGGCTGCAACAAGTGTAATTAAATAAATAATAATTAATATTTGTGTACAAGAAAACCAGAACATCAAAGCCTGATTATTGGATGGTGACTGATGTTCTTCACAGTCGGTATTTGTCATAATAAATATTTCTGTTTTTAAATAATAAATGTAATGAAATAAATGAATATAATAAATTAAACAGTATCAATTTAATTAGCATTAATATTTGTGTACAAGAAAACCAGAAGATCAAAGCCTAATTATTGGGATGGTGACTGATGTTCGTAGTGAGATCTAACACTTCACATGACCAAAAAAAACAAACAAAACAAAACATTTACACAACTGTTTGTTTAAAGAAAAAGCGAGTATGGGGAGAAGAAGGGATTCTCTGATGCAGGTGTGCCATTTCTTTTCCCTCCCTCCCTTCCTCTTTTCCTTTTTCCCAGGGGACGGAGAGTAGGTGGAGTGGACCCAAGGAGACAGCCTGGCGCCAGTCTGCACTCCATCTCTACTGCACTAACACACACATGAACATACACACACTGATGGAGATGGGACTGATATAGACTGAGAGATGGAAAAACAGAGGGATGAGAGTTGATGCAAGTGAGATGGCAGAGATACAAGCTGAAATCCATCCACATTAGCTCCATTAGATGTGAGCATCAGGTCCAGCATCACAGGGTACGGCTGGTGAGCAGACAGCGACCTCCTAAAACCACCACAACTTCACTTCTGATATGCCTTTCTCAGTGTCAACCGGCAAAGTGTTCATATATGCTAGTGCACAAAACAGTTCTCAATTGCATAAATCTAATAATCCCTTCTGGGAAATTCATACCACAGTTGTACATTAGGTGGACACTGAGGGTTCAGTATTAATAAGTAGATCTGTTCTTCAACAGACGATGTCTAAATGTGCAGCTGGGTTTAGTGACGTTAAGGCATGCCGACAAAGTCTGATGTTTGCTGTTGTAATGTTAGCAGGGACAGCAATGATGTCATCAGTGTTTTTTGTCCAATACCACACAAGGTGACTCTTGCAAGATCAAAACAATGACACACTCGGCTAAATAAGGTCTCAAAGGAAGTGATATCAGCACAAGACAGTGGTGAAAGCCGGATGAAGGTCAGAGGGCTGGTGAGTCAAAGCAGACTCTACCTCTCAGTAGAGGAGAAAGAGATGGACCACTCGTATCGGAAGGCAATGCTCAATATGGCTGCACGAATGGATGTCCTGCCTTCCAGTTAAATAAACCAATTTCCTTTATGAGAGAGCAGGACCTGCATGAAAATACAGCTTTTCAGCATGAAATTGGATAACTTTTCGCGATTTCTGAAAATAAAATAGGCAGATATAGCTATGCAACATTATAATTCCATTTAAAAAGCCGCCCTTTTCACACTCAATGACCAGATGGCATTTGGCAAGCACTGCATACACACATTTTAAAACAAAATTTACAATAGATTTCCATATATATATAAACCTAGTTAAAAATACAGAATTGATTGTGTTGGTTCAAAGATTATAGTTATATTTTAACCATCAAATATGATGATCACTTTCAATTTCCAGTTACTTAGAAGAATCTTGAGTCGTGCAACTTTCAGTGTCCTACACTAAACAATTCCACTGCATAATCAAATATTCTACTGCACACAAATCTATAGCAGCATCATTCATCTTAGTAATGCTTCTATTACTCCTGAAAGTCTAAGGCCTAGAACTATCAAAATATGAGAATTTAGACTGCTCGCCCTATTTGTGTAAAATTAATTACACTGCCAAATTCTAAGTGCTCCATTTTAATCTTTAAAGCAAGTCATTTTTTGCATTTGTCAGGATCTCATCTCTCTGCTCTCTCTCCTTGCATCCTGTCCAGATCTGTAAACCATCTGTCCCTTGGGGCGTCCCTGCCTGGCACAGCTTGCCAGCCTGTCTGACCACATCCCCGCTGGCAAGAGTGCCAGCTGCAAGTTTGCTCTCTGTATCTCTGTCTCTCTCTCACTCTCTACCCCACACACCCCCATCACTTTTGGTGCCCACAGTCAGACTGGTGTCTCCAGATGCCCGGGGGGGTTGGGGGGGGGGGGGGGATGGTACGCTGCCTCCTAGACAGCAGATGCTGCCAATTAACTTCCCCACCACAGGCTCACAGAGGGACAGTGTGCATGTGCAGGGCAGAGGGGAAGTTGTGGGGAGGTATATATGTTTGGGGGTATACTGGTCATGGTATTTATGGAATTGACAGAAGTCATCCAGTCTCAGACAGACAGATAGCACTATGCTCTCCTCTCCCCCTGTGTTCTTGGCCTGTTCCTCAGTGAAACATGCCACACTGGAGCTTCTGAAACATCTCAATTACATCCAGAGAACAACATAACAGGAAACGGGCCATGTCCCTGTGAGGGCAGAAGACACAGGATTCTGCTAACCTTGCAATTAAGTTATACCATTCATTAGTGGGACCTATCAAGAAAAATGGGATTTTACTTGCTGTTTGGAAATAGAGAAGTTAAATGTACTACGTTGAAAAACTCTATGTGTAGACCCTCCCCAGTCCACCCTGACAACCTGAAAAATGCAACAATTGGTTATAACATCAAATTAACATTTTAACACGCACATTTACATATCAAAAGGATTCAGCAACTTAATTAACTACGACTTGCTGGTCGTTGCTGGTACAAACAGGCTAACCAATCAGAACAGAGGTAATTTACATATATCGAAAAACAATGTTTCATGAGAAACTGCTTTTGATGCACAAATTCTTGACTAATATTATTAGTGGATCTCAGGGGATCATATTCACCACAATATCATAAGAAAACAAATATGAAATGATATTTTGCATGAGGAAAAAAAATTGTAGAACAATTTTGTTTATCAAAAATCTCACTGTAATAAGGAAATATCTTAGAAACAATGATTTTCATTAAAATCAGCATCGATTTAAGGCAGTACAACCAATCTTTCCATGATAAATACTTTAATAATAGTGTAAAAAATTATACAGAACACATATGTATTTATTATTACTCTAATATTATAATCAATACAATTAAATTAAATAATAGTATAATTTTCCAATGTAAAACAAAAATATTATATACAATTATAAATATAAAAATGTAAATCAATAACATTTTAAATAAAAATTTAAATATTGTTTTTGTCCTTTTGATTTTGAGGTGAAATATGACCCAGACATTTTTTGACAGAGTTGTCATGAGATTCCCTCAAACACTGTCAGAAGATGTAGTTTAGTGGATTTGTGCACAGTAGGAGAGAACAACGTGAGGTACAAAACAAGACAAACAAGGAACCAGAGAGTCTCAGATGTCTAGTGGCACCTCAGTAAATGTGTTTGATTGACGTGTGTACGTGTGTTTGGACGCATGTGTGAATGCAGGGGCAGCTGTGTACTGGCCAAGGACCGCCCGCATCATGAGCCACGAGACTGGTTACATGTGCAGAGGCAAATGTACGCAAAACCGAACGTCTCTTCATTTATGAAACTGACTTAGTAAAAGTCAAACCAACCATTAACAAAATGCATAATATATCAAAACTGCAGCAGAAAATAGTAAAAACCCTCATGGAGGCTGAACAATTCAAACTCTAAACTGATGGAAAGTGATTTGTAAAGTAGATTAGTAAAGCCGATTGTAATTCTTCCTCTATGAGCTCACCGGAGGGCGTCGTGTGGGCTTTCATTTCTGCTTGAGAGATTCAAATGGCGGCTTCCCTGCTTTCTGTCTCTCATTCTTGTATTAGACGAGGTGACAGATTACTACTTACAGAGGAGAGAGAGAGAACTTTGGCTGCAAACGGGGAAGGAGAAGCTGGAACTGCGGCATTATGCAGTAAAGGTAAATCACTCAGCGCGATGGAGCTCTACAAAGCCATTTACACATATAGCACCTCTGCATGCAAATTCATAACGGCTCGCCGCACGACGGGCAGGTACGTGCACTGGTGGAACGGGTTTGACTGAGTATAACCTCTCCTTCTCTCCCTCCCTCGCTCCGTCTTCCGGATGTAAAAGTACACCCTGAACAGCCAAGCATCTGCTAAGAGTCTGTGCGATTGATGAAGCTGATGCGGCAGGGATCGAAACCGCTTATAAAGTCAATAGCGTTAGTTTGTTGTCAGAACACAGGCAAAGCATACACATCCTTTTTTTTTTTTACATTCAAATCAGAATAATTGCATACACTGGCGGTAGAGCTATAGAATCTTTTGTATATGATATGTGCGATTCCATAAAAATGTGTCGTGCTAATTAGCCTGTGCTAATAAGCTTTTTCCTTTGTGCTGTGAAACTGTACTTAAAGTAATTACACAGGAGGGGGAAACATGAGTAATTAACCTTTATTATTATTACAGAAATTTTAGCAGAAATATTTTTGTCACCTCGCAGGTCGATACCGAAAACATTTCTCGCTAATTCAGAGAGGAAATACACATTTTTTAAAATCACAAATAGTTTTGTATAAATCATTTCTGACCTGTTGTCCCCCAAACCACAGTCTAATTAAGCATATAAGGCCGTTCATCTCAAGCAATGACTCTGAGCTCTGGTTGGGTTTGATAACATAGACGCCATAGTTGTAATATCCCTCATTCTTACAGGACCTATTCGTCCATTCTTCCCATGGAACAGTTTAATGGATGGCTTGCCATCCTTGTCATTTAACATCATTAAGAAATTAGGTGTTCATTATCAAAAGCACATACACCTATTCTCGTTCCGGTAGTGTTTTCTGCTACATGCCAGTCAAAAGTTACCGTAGGGGTTGCAAATCACACGTAGCTGGTCTAAACTACATGCAAACAACCATTATCTCTCCATAACGGTGGAGAGTTCAAAGTGCATCCTTGAGAAACTCACAAATCAATAGTGAAGGCTTTCATGGTGGGCTTTAATGAAGGCAAAGGGCCATGGGAAAGGGGATAAAGTGACCTTTTATGTACTTCATACATACATGCATCCATTACACTAACCACAAATTAGATACATTGAGGATATAGGATGCATGTATCAATATCATTAACGTGCATTACTCAATGACGCCTCCATATAAAACACATAGAGTGGAAGATCCACAGTACAGGGAAATCTGAGTTTATTGGCATCCATGTTTATTATTGCATACAGAGTAAAATGTTCAGTTTGCATCTCAGAGTTGTGAGTCACCTGATCTCCGAGGACCAGAGCGATCAGAGCTCTCGCTAATCTGAAAATATGTTTGGGATATGTGTTCCCTCTGCACACTTCGCTACTCAGCCTTGCCTGAGCTATAAGCTCCAACACCAGCAGGAAATGGCATTCAGCCAGAACGGAGATAAAACATAATGCAAAAACGCCACTCTGCCTGGCCTTGTCATCCACCATGTTATCCTTCCCTTCCCTTCAGTCTGCCACTCTGTGTCTACCCCCCCACCCCCACCCCCACCCCCTGTTTCTCATTTCCTTTCAGGAACGAATGAACAGGACCCCCAAAATGAATAATGAAAGATTGGCATCAATGTTTTATGAAGTAGCCACCATATTATTTTGAAGGAAGGCAAGGATTAATGAAAATATCACTTATTTATTTGTGTCTAGAGGAGAGAAAAGAGTGAGTGAGTGAGGAGGGGAACCGCATTAGTGGATCCAGGGGAAGACTTTGGGCTATACGGTGACCACACACTCCTCTTTCAAACCCACTGAGATCTTCCACACATACCGCAGAACCCTAATGGGCACCGGTAAGCTTCATAAAAAAATCAACCCCAGGTCAACGAGAAGAATTCATTGAGGGGGAAGGAAACTCAAGTTTATTAAAAAAAGGACCCAAGTCGAATGAATTATTCTTGCTGATCCTAAAATGCGATCTAGAAACTGATTTACTCCCGTGTTAGGGAAACCTATGAGGTTTAAAAAAATAAAAATAATCAGAGGCAACACATCTACTATCATGAAGGCAGTCAAAAGCATCCATTCACCTCAAAATCAACTTACACTTGCTTTAAAGAATGTGAAATCTATTGTAGTGCCATTAAGATTTTCTGCATTGTGATATTCACGACAGTTAGACACATTTAACCTCTGAATTCTTAGTGTAATGGAAAAATTCTCATTAAATTAATGTGAAAAAAGGTTTCATTTCAAGTGTAAAGTATAAATTGTTGTATATGCCTTTAATTATTGTTGATTTGTAAGCATTTTTTATTTTAAAATTGTATCTCATTACTATTACAACAAAAGAACAGAAATAAAGTATATACACAACGATGTATGGATGGATGGATGGATGAATTGGATGGATAGATCCTGAGTAGGACTTAATCAAATAAGTCAAGAAAAAAAAGTCTACAAAATCTACAATCTAAAAAAAGTTTATTTTTCTTTCTGCAGAATATAATTTCTTTTCTTCTGATTTCAGGGTGAAACTGGGCATGTTTTGGTGTGTTTCACCAACACACAGAGAGAGAGAGCCCCAGGAGAGCTGTGCGTGTGTGTGGGGCTCCAGGCCTAAGATCAAACAGACGGAACATTCAAACAGAGCAGGTGCCTCTGCCACATTCACTCAGTGTAACACACATATCTGTAAAAGCCCACACCTGAGCTTGAAAAACACACGCTCAAACGAGTAAGCACACACACAATGATCACAGCTGAGCCTGCGCTGCCGTCCCGTCCCGCTCCCCAACAGAGAGATTACAGCACTGCCATTCTTCACTGTCTGCTTATGACTTCCTGCATGCACTGGATGACTTTCATTTAAACCCACCGAGGCTCCATGGCTCCACGCCCTCCCTGCTCGGGCCCTATTGTTCATTCATGCGAGGGAGGGGCTTCGCTCCGTATTGAACTGAATGCTGGGATTGGTACCGCAGAGATATGGGCGAATTGTTACGGCAAGTTAGTGCTTACTCTGTAAGAAATAACAGTTCACAACTGGAAAATGGAGAGCGGAGAGTTCGTGACCACAATTTTTCTTTGCCGGTCGAAGCTAGACACACATAAACTGGAAAACGCTTTGGAGCATTCTCCCCCTCTCTCAAAACACACACATACACAAAGCAGAATTTGTGTCCTGCAGTGGTTTTAATCTTCATTCTCTGGTTGTCAGAGCTTTCTCTGGGCCTGTGTCCCTGTGTTACCACTGAAGATTTATGTTGTGTGTGGATGCTCCACTAGTGTACAACATTCTGGATTTAAGAATTGGCTGCTTTCAAATTCATGGCTGTGTTCCAAATTGTATACTCTTTTGAGTAGATACTTATTTTAAATAAGTTATTTAAAAAAAAACAAAAAAACATGTTCTATATAGTATGAATGTGTGTAGTATGAATGTAATCCGGATGTATTACATTCGCCATGTTGTCATTATCATGTGACCAGTACCAGCGTCAGTTACGTCGCTTCACTGACATTCACAACTCCTCTCCAGTGGCCTCATGGGATAGTAAAGTGTCCATCGTATGCACACTCATGGGAAGCAGTAGGTCATCTGGGTACTTTTGCCTACTCTTTTATGAGTACTGTGAATTCAAACATATTTCTTTTGTCACATACTTTTTTTTTTGCATACTTTTTTTTTCGCCTACTGTTTAGTAGGGAAGTATGTGATTTCGAATGCAGCCCATGACTTAGAATTTGAAATGAATTGGCCGCTCCTCACAAGATGTTGAAACAGAATTTGAATGAGAATGACAGGAAAAGGGATTTACTGAATTGCATTCCAAAAAGGATCAAACAACAGGGGAATTTCATTAGTTCAATGTGACAAAAAACAAATAATTACACCACTAAATTTGATTAACTATGCTTTTTATCTTATAATGCATATATAGAATGCATTTTCAACTGATTAGACAGTAGAATTTCTCTAATATATAACATATTTAGCTGTATTTTTATACAAGTTATCAAAGCTATATTGCAAATTAAATTGATAACTATTCACACAGTTAACAAAACATTTATCATGTAATCATGTAAATAAAACTACAACATTTTAATCTACATACAATTCTAAAAGTATTCTGGGAATAGAGTATAGAGTATTCTATAGAGTATTCTGGGAAATTAATTAAAGTTTGTGTTCTAAAATTAAAGTTGTCTATAGATCTAATGCTTCTGGAAATACCCCATATATTGTGTATATAATGACACCCTGATTATAATTCATACTGAAATTCTCCTAATTTCTATTCGATTCCCTTAACTGAAATTCCTTAATTCAGATTCAGGAACTGAATTGCATTCCTGGCATACATATATACAGTATGTGTGTACGGGCGACACTGATGCACTGACGTGTGACAGCTCTGGTCGTAAAGCTGTCGACAGGCTGATGGAGGAGATGGACTGGGTGAGGCTGCACACCTGTCTCACTTCCTCCACTCTTTCTCCTCCTCCAGCTGAACGGGATGATTTGTTTCTGTGGCCTTGAAAGTAAAGTTCTGAATCACAGAGTGTCAGGAACGTTCAGCGCTGAACCCGAGCACCCACAACAACTCAACTCTGACACAGTGACTGCTTTGTACTGACCCAGCTCTCTCGCTCTCTCTCTCTCTCTCTCTCTCTCTCTCTCTCTCTCTCTCTCTCTCTCTCTCTCTCTCTCTATATATATATATATATATATATACACTGTATGTATGTATGTATGTATATATATATACTGTATATATATATATGTGTGTGTGTGTGGGGGAATGGAGAATCTCTCAATTTTCCTGCAGGCATGTGAGATTTGCTGGATTCACTCCATTCACATTTCTCTTTGAGTTTTAGCCCCTCACCTTACACGTGCACACACACACACACACACACACACACACACACACACACACACACACACACACACGACAGCAAGGAAGCAGTGTGCTGGCACTAGGAGGTCCCCTCCTTCTGGGCTCTACTCCATTTTACTTGAGATTTGAAGTGACCTTTGCAGTGCAGCTGCAGGTCTTATGATTTATGTACCCAAACAAAGAACAGTGCAGTGAATTCTAACCAGAACCACCATATGATACCAGAGAAAAAGAGAACAAGACAAAGAGATCATAAAAGTACACAGAGAGTGACGAGAAAGAAAGTCTTATGTGAAAGAAAATGTAGGGAAATGAAACTTACACACAGAAGAAACTGCACCTGTATGCTTGTGTTTTAGGCACAGAAAGACAGGGCAAATTCAATGTAATGTATATTTAATTTATAATATACTTAACTGCCTGAAATTATAATTACAAAAGAAAATTAATACTTTCAGCAAAGATGCAAATCAAAAGTGACAGGAAGGACTTTTACATCGTTGCAAACATCCTTACAAACATTTCTACTAAATAAATCCTGTTTTTTTGGACTTTATAATTCTAATGAACAAAATGTATCATGGTTTCCACAAAAATATTAAGCAGCACAACTTTTTTCAACATGGGTAACATTAATAAATGTTTCTTAAAGGGATAGTTCACCCAAAAATGAAAATTCTGTCATCATTTACTCACCCTCAAGTTGTTTCAAACCTGTATGAATTTCTTTCTTCTGCTGAACACAAAAGAAGATATTTTGAAAAATGTCTGTAACCAAACAGTTGATGGACCCCATTGACTTCCATAGTATTTTTTTTTCCTACTATGGAAGTCAATGGGGTCCATCAACTGTTTGGTTACAGACATTTTTCAAAATATCTTCTTTTGTGTTCAGCAGAAGACAGAAATTCATACAGGTTTGAAACAAGTTGAGGGTGAGTAAATGATGACAGAATTTTCATTTTTGGGTGAACTATCCCTTTAATCACCATTTCTGAAGGATCATGTGACACAAAAGTAATGACTGGTGAAAATTAAGCTTTACCATCACAGGAATAAATTACATTTTAAACCTTAAAACAAAAAAAAATGTTAATTACGAGCTACAGGCAAAATACGTCAATTTTGGTCGATTTTAAGGTTCACGAATATGAGTTCATTAAGCCCTTGTCTAGCGATCCCAATGCTCCAAATAGTAATTAAACATCTAAAATTATCTTTATTTACTATTTCCAGAGAGGAGTACCCCCCTAAATCTTTCCTTTGTTTTAATAATCCATGAAAAATTGCCGTTTTTCTCTGCCCGCTTCTCAACGACTGGTGCTTCCCCTCAGCACAAGCTTGGTATTGTTGTAAAGCGCAGCATTCCAACTTTGTGAATATTCATATCGAATTCTCTATGGCATGAGTCTGAACCAATGAAATGTGATTTTCAAACACATGCTGATGTAAACAGAACAATCTGACACATCTGAAGCGTGCGCACACACAAAGACTCCTCTCAGACAGCGCGTGATCCTGATATACACGGCACTACAGTATTTCAAAATATCTGTCTTGGCGAGTATTCATGCAAACATTATCTGTTATGTCTTAAATCAACATTTGGTTAACTGTTGGGGAAAAACCTCTGATGTGTAACATTATATTAGATTTGTGTGGTACAGTAGGTCTTAATACACGCAGGCTGTCTTAGTTGATGTTAATCAAACAATTGTGGTATCATGGGAAAAAAAAGTTTAATATATATTTTTCCTATATACAGTATATGGGGTTTGACTTATTACCAGGGATTTTCAGGTATGGTTGATAGGTGATTTTCTTTTGGAACCTTCAGAAAACTTTAACTATAGATTTTTCTCAAAACTCACTTAATTGACTCTATCGACTTCAAACATTTTTGTCTGTTTTTTGTTCCAACAAATCATACATAATTTTGAAGGTTTAATAGAGAATGTAAAAATATATTTTTTTTTTAAATGTGCTCATTGTTACTCATTTTGCCAGCACGGCTCACAGTCATATAATTTTTTTCTGCATTTCTGATCAAATAAATGCAGCCTTGGCGGAGAAAAGACAATTCTTTCAAAATGTTTTTAAATATTTTACTGACCCCAAACTTTTGAACAGTATAAATTTGACTCATAACTTGCTAACGCATAGAATAGTTTCGATCATGTGACCATCAGGCATTTAAAAGGTAGCCTACATTGATAACAAAAAAGAAGACATGACTGAGAAAACAAGTTACTCGCTTTCAAAAATTGTGATCATGTCCCCTCTGTCCTCCCTCCAAATCTACGCCTATTGAGTCTCACGGTTGCCGATGGTGGAATCAGGCCATGTGCAAGACATCGATTAGTAGACAACTTTCTGAATTACATGCTTACCATCTGTTGACAGTCACAGATTTGAAGCTGAAGCACATTTTGTGAGTCGCTCTGGATAAGAGCATCTGCTAAATGCTTTAATGCAAGTTCAAAGAGTTCAGGACTGGGCAGGCTGGCACTTAGCAGTCCAGTCGGTTGGGGTGTCAGTTGGGCCAGGCGATGCTCGTGTGGAGCTGGCCCTCAAGGCGGGTGCCTGAGAAGGTAGTGAGGAGATGTGAAGAGGGAGATGTATTAGTAATTAGGCAGTAAGGCAATTAATTAGTATGGGGCTGCAAGAGTGCAGCAGGGGATCTCTGGCAGACCAGGCTATGGCAGGCGTGCTAAAAGGGAGAGGCAGAGGGCGACCCATACGTAAAGGCTCTCGGAGACGATGGCAAGCCGCCATCCTGCCGTCAACAAACTCGAAGTGAGTTAGCAAGCGGGTCAAAAGCATAATTCTATCAGTTTAGTCCAGAGTTTCTCTAACTTTTTTTAACTAAAAGCCTCTTGCATTACTCCAAACACCACCATGACAACATATAATGAAGGGCCTATATCAAAGAGTGCAATACTAACAAAAAAAAAAAAAAAAAACCTGTTGATTTCCATACAGAATATTACAGACATGTTGTATACAAACACACACACACACACACACACACACACACACACACACACACACACACACACACACACACACACAAACACACTTTTCTTTGTCTATAATGCAATATAAAGGTATTCATAATGTATGTTATATAGAAGTAAGCATATTTTATGCGTGACGTGACATGTCAGCCAACATGAATAACAAATAACCAGTGCCTTACTTAATGCAGCCAAATCCTGCGTTTGGACCAGGCCCGGTTCAGGCTGCTTCTGAAATTAGTGGGGGTGCTCAAGCCTATTTCGACATTATACATTTTTGTCCTGTCCATTGCTATGGTTATCACCACTATATCAATCATTGCAATTTCAAGAGTGAATCACGCATTTACATTTAAGTGACAGTGACATGACGGCCAAGTATGGTAACCCATCCTCGGAATTTGCCCTCTGCATATAACCCATCAAAGTTAGTGCACACACATTTGGAACAGTGAGTACTGAAAACACACTGCAAACGGTGGACACACACACTCGGAGCAGTGGGCAGCCATGTTTGCTGCGGCGATTGGGGGTTATGTGCCATGCTCAAGGGAACCTCGGTCATTTCCTGCCACTATTGAGACAGTTATTTCAGAACCCGCAACCTTCAGGTTACCAGTCTGACTCTCTAACCATTAGGCCACGACTTATATGTCAATCCCAAAACTTTTTTAGTGATTATAAAGGGAATGCTCTTTTGCACACTTTCTAGGCATCAAAGATTTGAATAAAACATCTTAGTTAATCGTGATCTCACAAAATTCCGTAATAATCAATGAAGCTGACAGCACACTTTGTTATAATGTGAGGATTTGCGAGCATGCAAAACTCAGCACTGGACAAAAAATCTGGCGTTTTGAGTGGTGAGTGGATTCTATTCTAACTTATACTACAGGGCTGTTGAATGCTTGAATCTGATTGGTTGACGAACGTTCTAAGGTGTGCAATTATTTTCAGGGAAACGCACAAGTAGTTCCAAGCAGGTCTTGCCCACATCACAGTTCCATATCACTTCGCCAAATGATTTCAGTTATTTCAAAGGTCTTTACAGCCTATAGAACCAAAACCCACAACGACATTGACCGAGCAAACAAGTATTGTAAAAAATAGGATAAAAAAAACCGACAAATTATTTCCACGTTTTTTGCCACAAAATTACGTTTTATTACTATGCATTTATTATGGAAAAGCATATATCTCTTTCTTGCGCTCTCTCCCACTCAAACACACACACATACAGTATGGACACACACTCTGCTCTGACGATTTTAAAGCTACATGACGTTTCTCACTAGCAAGGTGCAAATAAACGTAGTTTCGCTATTAGTAGACACTGGTGCCGAACACTGTTGAGAGACACACAGACTGAGGTAATTCACACATGCTAAATGTCTCTCTCTCTCTCTCTCATAACTGCATTAATTAACTGCATTAGACTGCTATCATTGGCTCAAGACTCTGTTACTAGCTCTAAAATGAAGTTTTGGAATTAGCAATGGAGGCTTGGGATGAGATGTGTAATAAATTAGTCCCACACACAATAGTGTTTTAAGGACAAAAACCTGACAAACGTCTTGAAATACATCATCTGAACAGTGTTTTGAGGTGTGGTAACCGTAGTATAAGCGGAATAATTGACGAGGGGCCAATGAATTATTAATAATTCAATGGCCCGTCGTCAATTATTCCTTACTTAAACACCTCTGATTGCAGCTGTGAAGCAATGTAGAAATCCAAGAAGCACAGACATGAGGCATACTTAACTTCATAGAGACTGTTCGAGTGAGCCTGCAGGCCTGAAAGCCTGATTTAACAACCCGTTTGAGCTCAGCCTGGAGATGATGTGTGATGTGTGCCATCAGAGACTCTCAGAAGAATGAATCCACAAAACACAACAGCTAAAAAAAGTAAATATTACAATTACACGCAAACATGCATACTTTGATACTACAGATCTAAAAGCTTTGTGCAAAAAAAAAAAAAAAAAAACAAAGATAAGAAAACCAAGAATTTTTTGAAGAAAGGTTTGGATTTACAGTATATGTACTGTACAGTATGTCAGGTTGAGAATGCTACTATATGTTAATCCACCACTTACTTAAAGCATAAACATGAGTGATGCTGCTTTTTTTATGTTTTCATAAAGAAAATTATTTTTGGGTTAACCTTTTTTGTCATCAGAAAACAAATAAAACCTAATTCTCAACAGCAACCAGGAGCCAAACAACACATTTGAATACAATGTTAAATTGTGGGGTGCTCATAAGAGAAAAAATTTATTAAAAAATTAAAATGTAATAATGAAATGAAATGAAATAAAATAATTACACCAGGCCACTTGATCATTATTACGGAAGTCGATGGCTACTGTCAACTCTCTGGTTACCAACATTTCTTAAAATGTCTTCTTTTTTGTCCAACAGAAGAAAGAAACTCTTACAGGTTTGGAACAACATATGGGTGAGTAAATGATGACAGAATGTTTCATTTTTGGGTGAACTATCCATTTAACTTTGCACATGACTTCCCTCTAAATCAAGACTGGAAGGGCCGGTCACGGCGGCGACGATACTGATATTGATTGGTAGTTCAGTATTCTGGTTTTGATGATTCTCGTGATGAATTCTAATGGATTTCTTTCATTGATCACATGAACGAATATAAATGGAGTTAACATGTAACCGCACTGGCAGAGTTTACAGAAGCATGCTCATTCTTTGCAGTTTCTCGAAAAACCCCATGTGTTACCTCGGCAGCAGCCCTTAATCTTAAATGGGAGAGTGCACGAAGCAGGCAAACAAAATGAGCTTGAATTCAACTTCCTGCAACACATGAGCAGAAGAAACGACGTCGGATCCAACTCAAATATGACCCTCGCCGTAACGTGTCAGGATAAATGACACTCGCTCCCGTACTGCGCTTTTAATCAAACCCTTTTATAATTAATGCCACACTCCATTGCCCAAACAAATATCTTTGTCAAGGTGCTAGTTGCCGTACAAGTTCTCCTCAATGACGTGATAACAGGGGGCATCCTAATTGCTTCGGTCGCGAAGACGCTGCCATCTACGGGTGCAGATTTATCCTGAAAACCTCTCCTGTCCAACAAGTCCATAAAATATTTTATCACTCTGGCGCTGGCTAACTTTAATAAAGCCAGTGACCTTGAGGAATTGCCCAGGGGAGAGATGAAGCCTCTCTCTCCGAGCAGCAGATGCGGTTCTTCCACGCAGGGGTCCTTATCACAGCCCTACTTAATTACCTGCTCTAATTTCAACAGTTTTTAAAATGACCTCCGCACCAGCACATGACAGGCTGCTTTAATTAAACAAATGAATTCGGTGCTTATCTAACAAGATCAAAGCACTCATTTGTCACAGTGATAGTTAAGAATGCTGATAATGTTATCTGGACCAGACTGAGTTTTGCCACACAGAAAGACTGGTGATCTCATCTTAAATGAATGTGATAATACGGCTGAGATTATGAATGCTTGTACCATCAGATTAGGGAAAAAAAGACAAAAAGCTGTTTATGTGCTCGTGTCTAAGTTTAACTTATTCTTTTTTTCTTTTCTTTTCTTTTACTTTTTCACTGCTGGACTGATATGCAAAGTGAGAAAAACATCTCTGAACGTATGAAAAAGTTTTACAACATTTAAACATGTCAAATCTTCCATGCACTGTTTATATAACATCCGTGGCCACGCACAAAATCTTTCAATCTATTTTTCGGTCAACATATCACTCCCTTAAGACTTGGAAAAATGCATTCTAAGACATGCTCACACACACACACACACACTGATTCTGATGTTTCCAACAATGTCATGAATCATAAATGCTGCCAAACACAGTATGACCTTGCAAAATAAGAACAAGTGGTGAACAAATCATTGTCTTTCACTTCCATCCATTGACTCATTTCTCTTGTCTTACACTATGTCCTAACCACGTGTGACATGGCAAAAACAAATATCTTAAAAGATACCACTTCCACGCTAATCCCAGTATATTAAAAAACAAACATGGAATGAGAAGAGAGTTGAAGTAGTGAAGCATTGGATATAATATGATAACCCCTCAATGACTCATAATACTAGAAAACATTAATAATGAAAAAATGTGAATTAATATAATGAATAAAATTTCATTAACATTCATATTAATTATTTGTACAATATTTAAGATAAAAACTGCTAAAATTAATTCTACACACAGACAAAACCGCCTACTCATGTAATGATTTAAGCCACAGAAAAAGCCCTTGAACAAATCAGTGAATGATTCAGTAATCAACTCAACTCAAAAGTGATTCAGTAATCACTTTTTTGTAAACAGAATCAAATGATTCAAACTACTGGGTTGAAACAAAATCCCTATTATAATAACAGATCCACTGCATCTACTTTTATTTAGAGCACAGCCAACATGTAACAATAATATCACACCAAATTATTTCACAAATCACACAAATTACACTTTCATCTATCATGAAAATGTAGAAAATATTTTGCTTGTTTGAGAGAAAGTGCTAAGGATTCATCAAAGTATACTTGTATACTCTTAATGTAGGGAGCACAAGGGCTAACATTAGCCAAAGAGTGAAAATGGAAGACCAATTTGAAAATATACAAATGAGTGTGACTTCAGCATCATACTGAAACAGAGTATTCTAGCAAACACAGCACGATGCAAACTAGCTGTGAATGAATTTCAAACTACCAGCACATTAGTGTGTTACTGTCTCTGTTATCTTCTGCAGCACACCCAACACAACTCAGCTCTACCATAACTGGATTGCCAATGGATTGCCGCCCAGAGACAGCACAACATCTGTGTGATTTTACCACTAAATAGAATTAGCATTCTGTCACATGATCTAGCTAAACATTAGCATAACTAGCACCGTGTTTTGACTCGATTATTTAAACTGGCTGCTGCATGTATAGAGCTGTTCTATTTTGTTGAAATATAACTATTACAAAAAACATGATACCATGACATTGCCTTAACATGATACCATGGTATTACCAGTGTTTTTCCATGCTTTTTTGGGAACTACCCTGGTGGTAATACCATGGTATTCTTTGAAATGCTCTGCAGGGATGTCAAACTGGGCTGCAAAATAGTTCTGAAAAACTGGTGTTAACATGTATAAAATAAATATAATTAAATAAAAAACTAAATCAAAACTATACAATAAAGTAAATACATAAGTATATGAATACTGAAAATAAATAAATAACCAAATCTGACTTTCATTCTGCCTTTTAAAATAATGGTTCTAAAGACCATTATATAGAATCAATGTTAGTATATAATCTGCAGAACAATAAAAAAAATAACATGAATTTCAGAATTGCTTGCTTAAACTTGTTATTTAAAGCTGCAGTCCGTAACTTTTGGCGATCTAGCAGTTAATAAACAAAACCGCATGCGTCTTGAGGAAGAACATTGATTCTTGATGTACTCACTCATTATATATATTTTGTACATTTTAAACACAAAAAAAGTTACGGGCTACAGCTTTAAAAAAAAAAAAAGAAAAAACTTTATTTTCAAGTTTAAATTCCCAGATTTTCAATGTTGACTTTTAAACCCCACTGTATGAATATGCTAATTAGCAGTACCATGATATAAATCAAAGCTCCATGGCATTACTATATGATGATATCAATAAATCATGCAACTGCCACAGTACTTTTTTTTGTAAGGGTGTTATCATCATCATTATGATCCAAGTGTCTCAAACAAAGGACGGAGACACGTAATCTGTAGAACACCATGGCGTTATCATGTTAATAATCCACAACAGCAGCTGAGGACAGAAAAACAACAACAGCATGACAAATAATACCTGCTTGACAATGCACTCGAGACACTTTACTGCATGATCAAGAGTCTTAATGAGCTGGCCGAGGAGATACCTGGTTGGCAAATAGAGGGAGAGAGAAATGGAGAGAGAGAAAGAGTGCCAGTTTGACTGAAGACTCCCTCTCTTCTACTGCATGCCGGAGGGTAGAGCTGAAGTCTCTTCAGGAAGCAGCAGGCTGGATCTATGGAGGCACCTCTCTGAGACACAGACATCTGCAGGCCTGACAGCCTCTGACAAATGAGATCCAGTTAAAGCTAAACAGCTCACTCTCAGCACCCCTCATCCCAAATGAAAGAACCCCAACACACACACACACACACACACGGGCAGGCTGAGGACCTGTCAAGCACGCAAGAAGACTGGATGGCCTCCGGCAACAATCTCACACATTCAGCGGCGGAGGTAGCTAGGGGGCTACACCCCAACGCAGCATCCATTCGTATGACCGATCAGAGACAGCGAGATGGGAGAGAGGAACTCTGTGCTAAAGACTGATTTCTACACATTCTTGTTGGTGGCTAAGGTGTGAGAAAAGCTGTCAAAACAGAGCAGTGCAGGCTCTGTCTGTCGCTGAGCTGTCCTTGAACTTGTGAAAGTGCAGTTCCACACTGGCGAGAAACATGACGTAGCATAAGCCCTACATGCCATGAACGTCACATCACTGTCGCTTTGTAGTGCCACTGAACTACTCAGGGGTGTGTGATGTCATACTAGTTGGTCTCTAGGGGTCAGGGTTCAGCTGGTTAGCCTGACACAGTTTATCCCTGCTGGTAGATGTCGGAACTACACTGTGTGGGCCAAAAAAGCATCTTTTTTCAGTAGCTGTATTTACATGCACCCAAATAATCCATTAGTAATCAGATTAATGGCCTTAATCGATTCGATTGAGCCAGATCCAAATGAAACATTGACGTAGACCTGAAATAATCTGATTTAATATAACTGTCTCCTCAATCGGATTCAAAAATACCTTGCATACATGCACAGTGCCTAAGTTTACCAAAGCCCTTTTATAATAAGATCACTTTTTAAAAATGTGCATGTTTTATTTGCGTCTTACGAACTGGTCAGTGAAGGACACCTAATATTTACTAAATATTTACTTTAAAAAATCTATTATTTTAAACTTTCTATTAATCAAAGAACCCTGAAAAAAAATGTATTACAGTTTATACCAAAATATTAAGCAGCATAACTATCTTCAACATTGACAATAATAAGAAATGTTTCTTGAGCATTAAATAAGCATATTAGAAAGACGGGAATAATGGCTGCAGACAATTCTGCTTTGCCACCATAGAGTTAAATTACATTTCACAATACATTAAAATAGAAGTTATTTTAAATCGTAATATTTTTCACAATATTAGTTTTTAATGTATTTTATGTTCAAATAAATGCAGAACATAAGAGAGTTCTTACCCACTCTAACCTTTAAAACATCAGTGTATACAGTAGTGGCCCCAAAAAGCATTTTAAAGATTAAACCATAATTAAAACATTTAACTGATATGCATTATATAACAAAATATCACAACAAGTGGCAATAATTCTGAAGTGATATATGACAAACTTTTCAATTTCATAAAATTTAGGTATCAAAATATGATATATATTGTTCAAGAGAAAGACAACACTCTGATTATCAAACTTCAAATACGTTTTAAACACTTTTAAATGTGTCTTCAAGACTTTAAATATGCCTAAAAGAGTCCAAATACTTATTGGGGTCACTGCAGGCTTTTAAAACGGGCCCAAATCTGAGAAGTTGATTCTGATTACAGACATTAGCGAGAGGACACAGAGCATTTGTAAACCCATTTAAAGTCTGAAGCTTTTTATCCCACCTTGATGGCACATATATCCATGTATACAGATGCATTCATCCATTCAACACAAGAGGATAGAGATCCAATGTTCATTCAACACTCATGCTTTAACAGGGGGATTAGAGGGGATTTGATTTGTCACCTCATCAAGCCATGGGAGGACATGGGAGGAGTCTCCTCAACGAACTTTACCCTCTCCTTCTCCTCTTCTTTTGCCTCATGCAAGCTGCTAATACAGTAATTCGCAATATCTGATTCTCATCTATACCCTTCCCCCCATCTCTTCTCTCTTGCTTTCTGTCTCTCTCTCTGGCCACTAACAGATGGAAAATGGCCTGTATAATGGCCAGTGGCCTCAACTCCAGTGTGGATGGTTGATTACAGGTAAATGGAGTTTGCGAAAGCAAAGGGAAGACACATGTACCCATTAGAACTAAAGATTACAAATTCAGCATATCCTTGAGGACTTTATCATAATAAAATCTAAGAGGCGGTGTGGTGTAGTGGTAAACGTATAGGCCTGGTAGCCAAAGGTTGCTGATTCAATGGCCGTGAGTCAACACACAGGGCAGTAAGATTTTTTTTTTATATGCTTTTGAAAGAAGTCTCTAATGTTCACCAAGGCGACATCTATGTAAAATAAAGAAAAAAAGAGTAATAGTGTAAAATATTGTTACAATTTTAAAAAAACCTGTTATTTCAATATATTTTAAAATATAATTTATTCCTGTGATGGCAAAACTGAATTTCCAGCAGCAATTTTTCTAGTCTTCAGTGTCACATGATCCCTCAGAAATCAACAAAATATAAATTATATACAATAAAAGCACACTGGAGTCGACAACAAACTGTCAGCTTGTGGGAAAGTGCTGTTTTAATGCAAAGAGGATGTTTAGTCGACATTTACTATATTACTTGGTGGAAATAAACAATTCTGCCAACTAATATAGATCATTAGACTAACTGTAGGCAGTGTACGGTTACCAAGCAACACAGCAACTTGGTGCATTAATATAGATTTCAGCTGATGTGAAATGATACATGTATTGGAAAATTTTACAAGGACTTCTAATGAGGGTCCTCTAATCAGAAGTATAAGAATTGAGAAATTAATGCCGGACAGTCTGGTTAAGGAGCGACCAGACCCTGAGAAGAAAGGATCTTGCAGGAAATTACCATTTGAACTCACCATTTGAGACAAAAGTCTCACCTTAGAATACTCTTTCCCTCATCCCCCACTCCTTCTCCCCCATGTGAAGATCACCAAAAACTCACCCAAGAATCTAAATGGTTTAATGTGAATGATTATCATCGAGTATTATACATATTTAGTATCATTTGAAATGTCTTAGTGCGACTGGTACAAATGTCTCATTTCCAAATAAGGTAATAAGGTAATTCCAAAAGGTAATAAGGTTTTTAAGAGTTTAGGGATAACTGGCACATAAAGGAAGGTGGTCTCCTGGCAAATGGTCTCATACCCCCAAAAGGTGTAACCTCTGAATGCAAATTTCCATTGTTAGCACATGTTTCCATGTGAAAGAGGTTCTGTCTATATAATGGAATGCAGCAAAGGTCTCTGAGCCTTTTTGTACCACAAGTTGGCCCATGATACTAAGAGTGACTCTTACTTAGCATCATGTATTTCTTAATGTTGGGTTTGCATCTCTTCTCTTTATTCCAGAGCATTTGATGTTTTGTATCGATTATCTTTGAATTGATTAAGAAATTGGCATGATACATTTACCTGACATAATAAATTGTTACATTTGATTATTCTAACTGACTTTGACATCATTTTCATTAAAGAGTTAAAAAGAATAGTCAAACATTCGCTCACATTTAATGACGCACAGATATCATTAAAACCTTTTCATTTATGGAGTCAGATGAAATAACGAGAGAATACATATTCAAATGATTCAAAAAATAGTTTGCCTCGAGAAAAGACAGTAACACATAAAGACCTTCCGCGCTGGTCGGATGCCGGACTTTGGGCCGATCGAGCGTGAGCTTACAGAAGTATACATTTTTATAAAAAACAACTCTAACGTATTGAAAATACTTATTTTAATTCACTGAAATGGAGGCTGATTCACAATTTAACTGCACACGCAAAACAACTATGGGTCTGTTACCACAGGCATATTATTTCTCCAAAACTTAAAACAAGAGTTTGAATTCATTTAGGGCATCAGCTCCATAACATAACAGGCCATTTGGGAAGATAAAAGACAAGTGTCTTTCATGGTGAATTTCAAAGAGAATTACTGTGCAATGTGTTTCACTAATCACTCTCTCAGCCAGTTATCAACTCGCTTAAATATTATAACCGCACTGCAAAGAGCGACTTATCACCCATCATTAAACATTACAGAAACAGTGAGAGAGACAGAGACAGTAGAATTCAAAGTGCCTGGATTTGCAGGGCGAATTCACAGCCGTGCCAGTTTTGCACAAACACCTGCATCTTATTCACTAGCCACACACAAAGTCACGTTGCAATCGTGCCACAAGTAGTTAAAGTGGTTACACTTTATTTCTATATTCCACTTTAGACATTCTACTAACTTTTAGGGTTAGGGTTAGGAGAATAAGTTGACATGTACTTGCAAAGTTACTGGTCAGTAGAATGTCTGATGGGGGACCATCAAAATAAAGAAAATATTAAACAGACAGTCTCGGATGGTAGTTGATATGTAGCTGCAAAGTTACTTATAGTTAGCAAAATGTTTAAAGTGGACTATTGAAATAGTGTTACCTTTAAATTAGGTTTCAGTACAAACACGCCTCTTTCTATGTAAATTAGGCTCATTATAAATTACGCTTTATTAAAAAAAAACACTGAACTCACAGAAAAGCGTTTACAAAACAAATGCAGACAGTGCACTGCAACAGGTACAATTCATGTTTAGTAAATCCCTCTCTAAACTAGTAACTTCACTATGTATGAGAATATTTGAGTGCATTTATTATTATACAATTGCAATAACTGGAATATGCATCATACTGCGTTTTTTACGTACAGTGAGAGACAAGTCATTATGAAAGACATTAAGGAAAACAGGGTGCAAGCAGCATGAGATGTTCATACACACACACACACACACCCCTAACATGCCACCACTGTAATGGGTTAATCTGCGGGCCTCTGATGGAGTGCTCTCTCACACACTCAATGGCCCAATGATCATTTTAATGGACTCCAGTCACTCTCTGTGTCCTCTAGCAAAGACATCACACAGAGCTATCTGTTCATGTGGCGGCATGGAGCAGCGACGGAAATAGAGGAATTTTTTCACTTCATTTTTTCATCCCTAATCACGGCCCTAACACTTCCAAAGTAATATCTCAGAGTTTTAGAATCTGTGCCTACGTGACCGCAGCTCAGATGAGGAGGGGGGTTCTGGGAGGTGTTGAACCCGGTCTAATACTCTTTGCTGGATTGGTGAATCCATCTTAATCAGCGTGGCTCTATACCTTTTGCCAGAGCAAACGATGGAGCTATTTCAGAGCCGGCGCTTAATACCGCACAATATAATGAAATATTATCAGCTCGCAAACAAGACCAGACATTCAGCATTGACATTCAGATTTTGTATTATTATTATTTTTTAACAAATAGAGGTCCTTAAAAAGAAAAGAAAAGAACTGGCTTTTAGTCATTGAGTTATTTGTTGTTGCAAAGCACTGGTTTTCTTGAAGCAGATGTGATTACAAGAACATTTCATAGAGTAATCTTTATATAACAGAATAAAATTCGGCTGTATTGGGAGGGAGACATAATCTTTTCCACCTCTTTAATTACATACAAAATTCCCTTATAATTATTTAAACACAGGTTTACAAGAAACAGCCTCCTTATTCTCCTAAACTGACTGCTATCAACAGTTTTGACATTTTATCCCGGTAAATTAGATATGCTTCGATAAAAACTGAAGCTCAAGGTAACCCATCTATCAGCTAACCTACTGTATGTGCAAACATGAATAAAAATAAATAAATAAAAAACATTTTAAGGCCCACATATACTCACGTGTTCTTAAGAAGTTTGAAATACCTTTGCAGCAATATACTGTTAGAGAGCAGCAGTGAGAAAACAGCAGTTGAGAAAGCATCTGGTAATAGTAATGTGGATATTTGCACGAGCTCTGCAATTCAACACTCCAGTCAAGTAAAGTCACATCACATTTATTTATATAGCACTTTATGCAATATAATGCTTTAAACCAAACAGCTTTAAAGAATTAAACATGAAAAAAAAAACAGTGTCATTGTTGCATTCAATTAGTATTACACCTCAATTTCTAATATAAAGCTGCTCTACAGTGTTAGTGTTAACTCACAGACTCAACAGAGGAAATGAACCAGAGAAGATTTCCACGTCAAAGAAGGCGAGCCCCAGAGCGCACATACCCATTATGTAATCGCCACGTAAAAAAATGGTAGTTCGAAGGTGTTGACTAGCCGGAGCGAACCTTTCCAGAAAGTTAGTTTTAGTAAGCTGTTTCGAACTCCTGAAACGAACTCCAAATGAACTTTGTTTTGGTCTGATTTTGTTTGAAACATATATATTTTGATATATGAGGATATATATATAAAATATAGGACCAGACTAGGGTCAGACTAGGTAATGTCATAATATAAGGCGTGCTACACACACTTCATATGAAAAATGTATATCTAAACTGAGTCTGCATTATTGCATTCTTTTCTATTGTTTTGTAATTTCAAAACCAGAAAAAAAAAAGCTACATTCTGTCCCTCCCAATCACGGCTACATTTTTCACCAGGAAAAGGCGAAGAGACGGCAATAAAAAGGAAAAATAATTGTTTTCCCCCCCTATTCCTTTTTCATTTCCAAGGGGAAATGTAGTGAAAGACAGAAGTGCAGTACTGTAATATGTTTAAGTGGGTCTGTAGCTTTGGGCTGGCTGTGCGATCCAGCCACTGACTGAGGGTCAAGCCATTCATTTGGTGGAGAGGCAGAGGATGTGCTGTGCTTATATGTTTGTTTTGGGCTAGCCAACAACATTCTCTCTCATATCAGCTTAGCTGTGGGTCCAGTGTGAAACAACACCTCACAGATATTTACCAAAGTAACTTTCTTTAAATGGATGGATGGATGCTTAAGACTCATTACCTGGGTGTTAGCTTTGTGCTTCTGATCCACTAGTGAGACCCTCTAGTTGTGTAAAGTAACAGTTCCCCATTGAATCAGCAAGTCTAAAATACATATGACCCACCTGCTGCTCTTGACCTGACAATCTCTCAATCTGTCTCTTTCCCTTTGTCTTTCTATCTCTTTCTCACACCCAGGACTTTTGTTTCATTAGAGCACACAGATGCACTGATGCTTACTGAATTACAGATGAGTGTTGCCAACCCAAACCAGATGGGACCAATCTATATTCAGATTAGCTATTTCTCTTCATTCATAATAATCCACACTGTTATCCTTCGGTTCATGACAGTTGGATCACATCAATTGCCTGACACTCCCTTCACCTCGTGTCCAGCCACAATTACACAAAACAGACAAACTACTGTATTATAATGCAATGCTCCGATTAAACTCATCTGGGCTAACATATTTAGACATTGCTGAGCTTTATCGTAATCTAAAATGTGATTGGTTGACAGTAAGGTTACAGGTTACATCCTAATTTGTATACTTCTCATATATACTACAAATATGTGAAAATATGTTGAGCAGCTTTGGAAAATAATTTTCATTACTACAATCTTAATTTTGCATATGAGGAGAGTGAGATAAGACATCAAACTGTGACCATATATTTATAAAGGGCCAATCTTTTTTTAGCTTTCTGTATATAATTATTTTAGCTTAATTAAGCATCTGTGAGGTAAAGTGTATTATGCTTAGGCCTAATATGCATGAGCAAATGTACAGTAGATATTATAGTTAAAAATATTAAAAACTTTTTATTTCTTCTTGCCTAAAGGACATTTTAAGTAAAAAGTGGCACAGTTTAGCCCACTTTCCCTAGCTATTTGCAATGTAATATGATTTGGGCTCTATTCATAAACTAGAATACTATTAAGGATGCACAAAACATGCAAACTAGGGTGCCGATCATGCAGCCTTTATGTATTCTCCTGGTCAGCAGCTGTCCATGATAAATTAGGCACAGAGACAAACTGAACAGATAATGTGAACTGGATGGCAGCCATTGCTTCCTCAGACATTCTGATTCCATGTAATTTGATTGGTTACCCACATTAATTCAGTCAGGCTGGAGATTTTTAAGATACTCAGTCCCGCTCAGCTTCAGAATGCATTTACTGCACTTCTCTCTCAAACACGTGCAGCCGAGCATGACGGCATATCATTCTCTGAGACACAAACCCAAACACAACATTCGACTAAAGAAATAGGCACAATCACAGGGAGATAAATGTTACTTCTGTTGCATACTTTATGTGATTTCAAGTTTCATTTAATTTGATGTTTAACAACAAAAACTGTTTTGAATCAAATTATTTTGTTGCATTTCATTTGACTGACATGCAATGAAGTTCTATGAAGCATTTGAAGTTTAACTATGGCAGACACATTTAATTGCTTGTTTGCTGTTATCACGAGATGTTTGGCTAAATGGAATTTGAAACTGTCAAAATCATAACAAAAATGTTTTGTTCACTACTTTTACAGCCAGCGAGGTTAAGGGAGGTTCTCCATGCCAAGCATCAAAACCTCATGAAATGAAATATCAATTATCATCGATTCATTGTTGAAGTCCAATATAGATTACATGCTCATGAGTTTTAGAAGTCAGATCAAATGCATTCTTATCCCCTGAAGCGGCAGAACTGGCAGATAATGAGAAAAGAGTAGTGAAAACCAGTTCGCAAAGGCTTGTGGTCTGAGAGAAGGCTACTCTCGCTGGAGAGCAGGAAGAGAGGAGGGGTAAGGGGAAGACTGAGAGGAAAAGAGAGTGCAGAAGAGGCGGGAGATGAGAAGAAAGAGGAAGAATGAAGGGATTGGGCATCAGCCGATGGATGCAATTAAGGGCGAGTAGCATTTCTTTAGGATTCATCTTCAAAAGCGTGTGGAAATGCTTGGAGAGGTCTGCTTTCTGCAGATACAGGCCGTAGCTTTACTCTGCGTCCCACCAGTCAGCTTGTTGACATAACAGTCTTTCTTTGCTTTTTTTAATTTGCTATGCTCTCTGTCTGTCCCTTCCGAGAAATTATCCACTCTTCGCCCGGCTTTTCCCCATCTCATCTGCCTCTGACAGCAGCGCTTTGTGGAATGGCTGCGATACTCACAATCCTCCAGCTGGGGTCAGAGGTCACCTCACAAGCACAAGCGTTCCGTCTCCTCTCAAACTTCAACGCCAGTCAACCTTGAGAATGCGATATCCACGATGCTAGAACGCACAGCCTCTCCTCATCGCTCGCCCCCTGTGGTTTATTATATTGGAGTGGGAGGGAAGAATAAAGCAGGCAAAGAGGCAGGTACGGCTGGAGCTAATGGTGAAAGCAGCATACAGTAATCATCAGACTGTTGGCCGCAGAGACGCAACACTCAAATAGTTCATTATAAGATGACACAACCAATTTGTAGCAGGGGCGGCAGCAATCTCAAAAACCTCCCCTGACAAAAGCATTTAGATTAGACTGCTTTTCAACCAGGAGAGCACTGACACGAATCGCTACGCTCAACTGGGGGAATGGAATCTGTTTTAATTCTCCTCCAGGCAAACATAAAACTGTCCAGGTAAGTCATTTACGGAGAGGAAGAGGGACTGTTTCATCCAAAAAAGATCTCTTTGTCTCGCACACGCGCTATGCTAAGACTATTCATCTATTTGTTACATTTCCTTCTATTATTTCTGTTATAATCTTCCTTTACTGGCTCGGCTCATGAATGCTAATAGCTCTCTTGGAACAACATCGCTGTGTAGATTATTTCCGATCGGAGAGCGACTTGCTCCTTTTTTCCCCCAGCGATTGTATTACACATGTGAATGAATCCTTCTAGATGAAGCTGGTGGGTGAGAATTGAGTGAGGTGCTATTACATCTAATAAATATAATTTTGTAATTACATTCTGAAAGAAGTGCTTAGACCCCGCTGGCTCTAAAGAATCTCCCAGAGTGCAAGGCCACCGCTAACATCTCAGCCAGACCTAATGAACTCCAATACTGCGCCATCAAATAGATTCTTTATACTCCCTTTTACATTTTATAGTTACTCTATTCCAACTCTGACACAAAATGCAAAGCAGATGCTCTGTTCCTCAGAATAAGGGCTTAGGCCTTCGTGTCTTATCACGCTACATGCAGAAGCCCCACTCTGATTCCTACAGCTCATGTTAGGAGAGCCAAACTCTACAAAGCAGCATGAAGACAAATTCAGGAAGGGCCAGGGGGAAAGGAAACATCTAATCCTGGAACACAAACATCGGAAACAGAGAAAAGACATGTTGGTAATGTTTGGCGGGGACTGGGGAAATTCAGCAACAAAAGAAAGAGGTGTTAGTTTGCTAAAAGCCCTTTAAGTGTCAGTGTAAATATTTGTGTATTTCCACACACAGAGCGCTGGTCAAGTGTCCAAATGTGATATGCTAAATAAATGTGCTTCTCCCAGCAGAACTCAAGTATCAGCCCTTAAATGCAGGTCACCGGGGACCTGATGCTACAGGCTCCGCTCGAATGGCTGTTTCCAAGAAAACCGTATCTAAGGGACTATTTCTTTATTCCATCAAGGCTAAAAGAAATCCTCGTAACACAAGCTTGCTGTATGTGACTGGGTGCTAAAATAATTTGTGTTTGAATTTTCACGTGTATGTGTGAATAGCAGGACCGGTTCCAGAATCAAATCACTGAGGGTGCTTCTGAAATGACTGAGGATGCTCTAGTAAAGTACAGATGTAAGCAAAGCAACGGCTCCATCATAGCAGTGTACAGTTAGACATTTAAGATTGCTTACAAGTCATCACTTTTACCAATAATTGGAATAGAATTTCAAAAATATTTTGCTATGAATATTTTTTTATTAATCTATTAGTCTGTCTTTACATTGCTTTAATGCATTACTATTTTAACGTCATATTTCTGTCCCGTGCAGAGTGAATCCAGCCTTTATATGTAGATGTCACTTTCGAAACTTTGCAGCAAGCAATTGGCCATCTGTCCTCTTAGAAGCATGAAAAACAATAGTTGTATTCAATGAATTATATAGGCTGTAGCCTCGAAAATGAGCAATACTGCTACTTTTACAATCACTAAAACGCTGTCGCTTTGTCAGTTTATCACGATCTCAAAAAGTTCCGTCATAATCAATGAAGCTGTTAACAATGCACAATAAATCTCGTACTGGCATTGTGTCTACACTTTGTTTGTTAATGAGAGGTTTCGCGAGCCTGCATAACTCAGCACTGAATAAAAACTCTGGCGTATTGACTAGTTGCACGTGGCCGCCATTTTGGAATTCGGATCAGCGAGTGTACGCGTAGACACTTCCGGTTTCGCATTACGCTCGGTGCGGGGAGCCGGAGAAAGCCGAAAATTATCTTTTATAGTTGTTTATAGAATCAATTATCACTTAAAATACTACTAAGATCCATTACTATCACACGAGCCAATGGCAATTATATGCACGGATGCATAGTCAGATTAATTAATGAAATACAACTGTTCACGGACAGAAGATTGTATTTGACTCATGCTGCATACACATACGCAATGACAATTATGCCTACTGTAAATATAGAGTTACAACTACGATAAGAGTTGTTTGCATAAAATGCAGTGTGAACATTCAACTCGGTCACTGTTGTCTCTCGCTCTCGCTGTCAGATCACCGGAAGTACTGGCGCGCACACAAGTTCGAACGTCAACGGTCGCCGTGCAACTAGTCAATTGAGTGGTAAGTGGATTCTGACTAACTTAAGCACCTCTGATTGGATAGACTGCTCACCGCTGCAAAAACACATTGTAAATACTAGATACATGTGATATTCTCCAGAGAGCAAACACAAACATGCACTGGAGCGTTTGCCAAATCTGTTACGCCAATATATTATGAGATGCTCTTGCTTGCGTTTGAGGGTGCTTAGCACCCCCGTAGAACCAGGTCTGGTGTAAAATACTGTACGTGCAAATATAGACTTTTAACCAAAAAACTAGAGTGGTGTGTGATGTGGGTGGTCAATAGCAGTGTTGTACGTTGTTTAGAATTAAATGTAGAATACCTTTTAAATTTCACTGCAATTCTTGGATTTGATGGTTTGATGAAAACAGCAAAGTTGGTATAGACAAACTTTAAATGTTGGCATAACAAAACCTTGTTTGAAACAGACAGACGGACGGATAGATGTGTTTTGTGTGATATGTCTATGTTTGTTTACAGCGGCATGGTGGACAGAGATGCTCTCGGATCATGAGTGAAAAACTGATTAAGTTTATTAAGAGTTTAGACCAGACAGATTCAGGGGCTCGATTTGTTTGGAAACGATTCCTTGGGCTCGGTATTATTGCTCAAATTAGCCGAGCCGGTCCTTGTCCTGTATGCCCTTAATTAACAAGCCTGCAATTCCCCTATTAATTAGTACAAGCTATTAGCTATTTTACATCACTCTTCATTTGTCGACAATTAAAAGGCCAATTATTAAAAGCATGCCACACGATTAATTGTGCGAGGGGATGGGCAGCCACATTGGTGTGAAGATGGTGGAGACCTGGGAGAATCAGAGCAGAAGATTTCTCTAAGTTTTCCTGATTGATTGAATGAGAAAGTTCTGTTACTTCCTGATGTTGCATAGAAGACAGTGTAAATGATTAGGTAAAGGATAATGTACAGTAAGACCCTGTTAAGGTTTATTTTGCAATAATGACTGGCTGACTGTACATTGCAAAAAAGTATAACTGTACTTACACATTAACATTGATTACCGTCAAAGAGGAGCTAAAGTTAAAGGAATAGTTAACCCTAAATATACAAAAAATATCAAATTAAATATAAAATATAGAGCCTAAATATGTTGACATTTTATGCAAGAAAGAAAAATAAATGGCTATAATTACCAATTTTATTGTCAGAAATCACAATAAATAATTAGAGGTACTGGTAGAGCACTGATAATGGCCTTGATAGTACTTGATATCGAAAAGAAAGCATTATCACCCATCCCTATATATATTTTCAGGGGACGGGTATAAGGTCTCAAGTTTTTACCTGACATAAATGTCACCATCTTGCACAAGGCCATAGGACAAAAAGATCCACAGGAAAAAAAACATGAATCTATATTTTTTAGAAACAGTTCTCTTAGGTTTGAGATCACTAAAGCAGATATACACATACTTTCAAAAACATAAGTGCTAAGCAATGGCAAAAATAAGATTAATCAATCTAATGCACTGCACTGCAGCACAAATGCATTTCCATTTAGAAGCGGGCCCCCTCTTGGCTACTATAATCAAAGAGCAATGCAAGCCATTACGAAATTACTTCCATCATAGTGTCCGTGCCAAGCTCCTCCATCTCACATTGGCATTCATTGTGTCAGATGTTTGGAGCGACCCTCCAAACTATGAGCCATAAACCACGCAGACACAGAGTTCCAGCGTCAGAGCCTCTTGGAAGGGACAGAATGGGGACACAAAACAAAATGGCCTTTCAGTCTAATGGCAAATATAAAAAAAGAAACTCAACGAACCCAACACTGTCCTTCTATCGCTCACTTCATGATGTTGTAAAGATTGTTTGTTTCATATTTGGTTTGTGTGGTAAGTGTGAGATGCTCCACAAGTGAAATAAACGTATATTTTGCATTTTAAAATTCCAAATTACATTATCAGCAAAACAATTCAAAATGGGAAACATTACAACTTTTTAATGTTTTAAAAAAATAAAAATAAAAGTATTTTATGCTCACCAAGGCTGCATTCAATTAATCAAAAATACAGTAAAAACAGTATTAGTGTGAAATATTATTACAATATAAAATTCTTGTTTTGTATTTGTATAAATTTAAAAACATAATTTATTCCTGTGATGCAAAGCAGAATATTCAGCATCATTACTCCAGTCTTCAGTCACATGATCCTTCAGAAATCATTCTAATATGCTGATTCGTTGCTCAGGCAACATTTATTATTATTATTATTATTATTATTATTATTATCAATGGTGATTTTTTTGGTGATACTTTTATTTGTCAAGGATGCATTAAATTGATTAAAAGTGACAGTGATGACATTTATAATGTTACAAAAGATGTCTATTTAATACATGCTTCAGTAAATACTGTTAATTGAACTTTCTATTCATCAAAAAAGTATCACCATTTCCACAAAAATGTTAAGCAGCACAACTGTTTTCCATGCCACCTTACTTTTTTTGTTTTGTTTTAACAGTACACAGGCCTTGTAAGCAGCGAAGACTCCCAGGGCAACCAGAGGCCCATGGGGCCTACAAAGAAAGAGAGTGAAAAAGATGGATAAAGAAGGAGAGCGAGGAAAGAGTTTCCTCTCCTATAAGGTGAGCTTCCCCTACCCACAGCTTAACCAATCAGACTCAACAGCAGGAGCCCAGTGATTGACAGAGCAATTACCGCTAGCAGCCTCTCTGGTGGATCCGGAGACATCTCCAAATACAATTTCACTATTTTGTTACATCAGTCGTTCACAGGAAGGATTTAGTACAAAAGCAAAATTGCCAGGTGGACTCATGGTGGAGCAGTCCTGCTGGTGGAAAACTTCCTTACCGTGTGAGTGTGTGCGTGTTTTCATTCCATGCTTTTTTCATAAAAATACACCCTTAGCCAAGGTTATTTCCCACTAACCCCTGTGCTATTTTTGAAAGTATTTTTTCTCAATAATAGTTTTTCTCTTTGAGGAATGATAGAAGAGGTCTTTGCAGCTGGTGAGAGAAGAGACACACCATTAAAAGTATCTCTTTAAATATATAAACCTAAGGACAGCAGTAAGCTACTTATTATGGTAATAAGAATGGCTTTTTACAGTTATACACTGAGTCCTTCATACACTGTATGATAGGGAGAGTGGGGTAAGCTGTGCCACATTACTGAAGTTGTCCTCCAGGCAAGGAGAAATGCTTAAATGAGTAAACCTAATTCTATTTTAGAATGCAATAGAAGAAAGTCTAAATTCAAAGAGAAATATAAGCATAAATGATATGAGATATTTTAATATAAAGTCATGTGACAAACATTAAACCAAGTTTGCTAGATTAAGGTTTTGACGCATCTTACCCCACTCTCCCTTGTGAAAATCTGTAATTTTGCCTTGCAGTTCTCCTGCAGGCGTTTGAATCTACATTAATTCACAAGTGACAGCTCTGTAACTTTGTGCAAGGAGATGAAAAGCTCTGTTGCAATCACAGCTGCAATCCCTCACTGTTCTTTGAAATGACATCCAGCGCAGGTCTGATCGCTGCAAAAGTTTCTTGTTTTTCGGTACGGATGGCACCCGCTCTTCTCTGCCTCCACTGCATGCTGGGAGTTCCCAGCAGCATCTGCTGAGAGTGCTACAGAGCTCTCCATATTCACAGAACCCAGAATGCCAGAAGCTCAGTGACACTCCACTCGCTGCGCTTGCCGTTTTTGCCGGCAGAAAGAAGCTGCTTGCTAATTCTTCGCTCTATCAGGCTAACAAATAAGCCCACACTGCGGGGGGTGGGAGGGGGGGGGGGTGTACTGTCTCCCCTCTCCAAGTTGAGAAGGTTGTCACCTTGGAGTGTGAATGAAGGGGGGGAAAGCTTTCCATAAAAAGAGATGAGAAAAAAAGAGAGAAGGGAAGATACACAGAGACATTTCTGCGGAGAGAGACAACACATTCTGCATATTATTCTAAACTTAACTCACTTTAGTGTATGCTAAATCATGCTAGAAGTGGCTAAACTCAAATTGTTCTAGAAAAACCAAAGTAAGATGTTTGTTTGCATTCAAACTTGTGCCACTGACATAGAAAATATGTGGCATGCTAAAAAAAGTACATTGTCAGAACACATGGTTACTTCTGAATTGCTGTCAATCAGGGCCGTTGCTAGTGGGGTGAAAGGTGGTGACAATTATAGGGGCCCCCGCCGCCCAGGGGCCACATAAAATCCATCAGTTATACTATATAGGCCCCTGTTATATGAATAATTCTAATATTTATATTAGTTGTATGCTTGAGATTTAAACCACAAATACATGCAATTTGGTTAAATATTTTTTCCAAATATCTGCTTCACTTACCTCACTAAAAATGGTTTAGTCCGATTTAAAGTATTTATTATTTATTCAGTCAGTGACAAACATCAGATGGACCACCCCAGCTCGTGAACAGAACCAATCAGAGTTGAGGCGGCAGCTGCGTGAAGTTAACGATGAATTTGGTGGAAGAGCAGGAGATTGACTGACTGAAAAACGACTGAAAGAAAACATAAATCAGGGCACCAGAAACGCCAGGAAAAGAAGGAGAGGGAGGTCAGGAGAGTTGTTGTATCCCAGTCGATGAAGACGTTTTTTTAAAGACAGGTTGTATTGTTATTTCGCTGGGAATAAGAAAACTACCGTCTACAGCCTGCCGGGTACTGTCACTTTTCATTATCGGGGGACACACCACAATCGACCGAATGATTACGTGGTCAAAATTCCTGTCTTTTTACACTAGAGTCACGACGCATTGCATTATGCACCTGACCTGCCGGCTGATGATGTGTTTATTACATCAAGAAAACACGAATACAACACACTGCACTTGGATGTATACATTTATTAGCTTTATTTAATAATATTACCAGTTCCATATTAGCTTTATTAAAAAATAAGACAATAAATGATTTTATTTTTAAAATTTGACTGCATTCTTGTCAATTTCTAAATGTTTACTTTTTGATTTATGAATTACAACAGACTGATGGGGGAAAAAAAAAACATTATTTTGCTGTTACTTTTTTAAAATTGGTTTTATTATTATTTAACAATTTCTTGTTTTTTGTTAGTTTTTATTAGTTGTAATTTTTATATAAACATTTAACCTTTAAAATAAAGGTTTTACAACAACATCACCATCTTCTGTTACATGTTGGCCTCCATGCTCATCTATTGTACAGTATATGATATTGGTGGAGGGTGGTCTGGACCCACATCAATATTTTTTCCTTCAAAATTTTTCCTTTCCATGTTTACTTCCATGAAAAACTATTTAATTTGCATCTTTGCTCGGTTTATATTTGTCCTTTTGCTTGCGATTTGTTTCTTTGTTCATTATTTTTTATCACAGAATTTTCATTTGAATAATGATTTGAAAACCTTGCATTTAATTAGTACTTAATCAGTACTTGGGGAATAATTCTCAAGGCCACTGTTTTAATTAGTTAACATTTATATTGATATTTAACTTTTAAAATATTTTTTTTTCTCTTGTATCACAACTGGTATTGAGAATTATGAAATTTTACTGGTACTGACAACTGAATTTCTGGTATTGTTGTGAAAACCCTAATATGGTTATATAAACATCCATATATAGTTTCATCTAACTTTGCCAACAAAACTCTCCTAAAAAGAAATACAAAGGTCTGGTGACAGACCTATGAAACAAGCAGCAAAATCACTTTTGAGAAGGGAGAGAGAGTAACTAAAAGCTGAGAGAGCCAATGATGCAGAAGAAAAAGAGGTACAGTCTATCCTACAATAAGCACCCAGAATCTCAATATGGCCATAGAATGGATCTAATGTGTCAGGAGGATCAACAGTCAAAGGTCTCTCTCTCTTTTGCTGAATGCTAAACAGCTCTCAGTCCTGTGAAGAGCTCACAACCACTTCATCCTCCCACTTAAAAGCAATAAGCCCAATGCATCAGTCCTCCTCACTGCTGCCAGCCTGCTAAAACACAACCACATGAACCACAGCGCAAGAGATACCTATAACGATTCCAAAACCACCATTAAGCTAACAACAGTCCCAGCCACATTCCCAGACCACTCGCGGTCTCTCTGATGCTTACTGAACACAAATATGGCAAGCTCCAACCTGATTGGCTGGCTATGAGTCAAGGTACACAGGCTTTAACCAAGGAAACAAAGTTGTTTTTAAAAGTTTGCTGGATTAGCTAAAAATTGTTCATGGCTCTGAATCTTTGAAACATATTTAAGAGATTTGTTTGAGCTATAGATCTGCATTCTTGCAGAATACCCATGAGACCTGGTTAAATTTGTTGAGACAAGGGACAAAATTTCTTGTTGTAGGCGGGTGCAGGCGGTTCTGCTAAGAGTGTGCAGATTGAATGTAGCCTATGTATATATTGGGAGTTTGCAAAGTAAAAAAAAATTATATATATATATATATATAGATATAGATATAGATATACACACACACACATGAAATACAATTCATATTCAGTCCTTTTGTTTCAATGAGACGCTTCAAAACTGAAGGAAAAAAGAAAAATCAAGTTGGGAGCGGGTGAAGAAGAACTGGTTTGGGACACTTGAGCACACTTATATTTTATATTTATAATTACATTCTGCACAAATAATTTCCATGAGAATTAATTTGATTTAGATCCAATTTTTGATTCCGATTCAAATTAGGTAATGCATCATTAACATCAATTTGTGTTGACCAATCACAAATTGGTTGAGCAAGCAAGTTTTACACAATAGAAATTTCTAGGAGATTAAATATTTTATAGCTCAGAATAACTAGAAAAATGTAACAAATGTTGCTGTTTGAGCATTAAAAAAAGGTCTGTGTGGCAAGCAGGGCGGGGCCAAGAACTGTGGAAACAGAGAGAGTCTCGATTCCCATGGAGGAGCTCCGGAAGGATTAAAAGAGGAGAGACAACAGGCTATATTTTGTTTTGTTTTACAACCCCAAATCAGAAAAAGTTGGGACACTGTACAAATTGTGAATAAAAACAGAATGCAATGATGTGGAAGTTTCAAATTTCAATATTTTATTCAAAATACAACATAGATGACATATCAAATGTTTAAACTAAGAAAATGTATAATTTTAAGGGAAAAATAAGTTGATTTTAAATTTCATGGCATCAACACATCTCAAAAAAGTTGGGACAAGGCCATGTTTACCACTGTGTGGCATCCCCTCTTCTTTT
Source organism: Squalius cephalus (assembly GCF_949319135.1). Taxonomy (NCBI): domain Eukaryota; kingdom Metazoa; phylum Chordata; class Actinopteri; order Cypriniformes; family Leuciscidae; genus Squalius; species Squalius cephalus. The sequence goes on from NC_137137.1 coordinate 8,835,447, forward strand.
TATAACAGTCTGCAAACGTCTGGGGACTGAGGAGACAAGTTGCTGAAGTTTAGGAATAGGAATGTTGTCCCATTCTTGTCTAATACAGGCTTCTAGTTGCTCAACTGTCTTAGGTCTTCTTTGTTGCATCTTCCTCTTTATGATGCACCAAATGTTTTCTATGGGTGAAAGATCTGGACTGCAGGCTGGCCATTTCAGTACCCGGATCCTTCTTCTACGCAGCCATGATATTGTAATTGATGCAGTATATGGTCTGGCATTGTCATGTTGGAAAATGCAAGGTCTTCCCTGAAAGAGACGACATCTGGATGGGAGCATATGTTGTTCTAGAACTTGGATATACCTTTCAGCATTGATGGTGCCTTTCCAGATGTGTAAGCTGCCCATGCCACACGCACTCTTGCAACCCCATACCATCAGAGATGCAGGCTTCTGAACTGAGCGCTGATAACAACTTGGGTTGTCCTTGTCCTCTTTAGTCTGGATGACATGGCATCCCAGTTTTCCAAAAAGAACTTCAAATTTTGATTAGTCAGACCACAGAACAGTTTTCCACTTTGCCACAGTCCATTTTTAATGAGCCTTGGCCCAGAGAAAACGCCTGCGCTTCTAGATCCTGTTTAGATATGGCTTCTTTTTTGACCTATAGAGTTTTAGCTGGCAACGGCGAATGGCGCGGTGGATTGTGTTCACCGACAATGTTTTCTGGAAGTATTCCTGAGCCCATGCTGTGAAGTCCATTACAGTAGCATTCCTGTATGTGATCCAGTGCCGTCTAAGGGCCCGAAGATCACGGGCATCCAGTATGGTTTTCCGGCCTTGACCCTTACGCACAGAGATTGTTCCAGATTCTCTGAATCTTTGGATGATATTATGCACTGTAGATGATGATAACTTCAAACTCTTTGCGATTTCTCTCTGAGAAACTCCTTTCTGATATTGCTCCACTATTTTTCACCGCAGCATTGGGGGAATTGGTGATCCTCTGCCCATCTTGACTTCTGAGAGACACTGCCACTCTGAGAGGCTCTTTTTATACCCAATCATGTTGCCAATTGACCTAATAAGTTGCAAATTGGTCCTCCAGCTGTTCCTTATATGTACATTTAACTTTTCCGGCCTCTTATTGCTACCTGTCCCAACTTTTTTGGAATGTGTAGCTCTCATGAAATCCAAAATGAGCCAATATTTGGCATGACATTTCAAAATGTCTCACTTTCAACATTTGATATGTTATCTATATTCTATTGTGAATAAAATATAAGTTTATGAGATTTGTAAATTATTCCATTCCTTTTTTACTCACAATTTGTACAGTGTCCCAACTTTTTCTGATTTGGGGTTGTAGTTTACATTCCTTTTGTTGTTTATGTTTATTTTGTGATTAAAGTTTTACCTTAAATGTTCGCTGGTTCCTGCCTCCTCCTTCTCTGAACTTGAACATTGCTACAATGGTGCCGAAACCCAGGAGGAAGGAGGAACGCACTGTCAAAGAGCCCTCACCGCTGTGGGAAACTTGTGGTCCCAACGAGCAGGGCTGAGCAGAGTCTGCCGCCATGGACACTCGAGGCAGGGGGCTGGAGTGCTCTGCTGGAGTGCTCTGCTGGAGTGCTCTGCTGGAGTGCTCTATTTTTCCCTCTCTCACCCTTATCCTTCCCTCATCCTTCTATCTCCTTTCCTTTGGCCTTGTCTATACTTTCCCCACAGATGCTGTGGTCGCCGTGACGCTGGGAAGGGCAATGGGGGTATGTGGCAATCAGGGCGGGGCCAAGAACCGTGGGAACAGAGCGAGGTTACCTGCGTGCCACACTCAAGACACCACACCTGCATACCTACTCAAGTCTCAAGGAGGAGCTCCGGAAGGATAAAAGGAGGAGTGACGAGAGTAAAGGACGAGAGAGGACCAGGCCTGGAATTTATGTTGTTGTTTTGTTTATGCGGCAGTCGTCCATGAGGGGCTGCTGCTTTACTTTTATTTTGTTGTATATTTATTTTGTGCTTACGTTGAACGTCTGCCGGTTCCAGCCTCCTTCTTCCCTGAACTTAAACATTGTTACAGTCTGCAAAGTTACAAAGCAAAAAGATTACTCCAAAGGGAGATATTGTCTATATCAGTAAGCACTGTTTGGTTGCTCATTGGCCATTTCCTGTCCTGTCCTATTGCTGAACTGTAGGCGCATAAACACGCATATATCCAGAAACAAACATGCACGCATCCAAGTTCCAGTCTGATGCCTGTCTGTCTATCATGGGCCAAGAACAGATGAGCCCCAGGCGGCGTGCACACACACACACACACACACACACACACACACACACACGCATGCGCACAACCAGAGCTCCAGCATCAGCCAGCCTCAAGGAAGAACGGTCTCTGCAGATAGAGATAAAGGTTTCAACTTTCAGGTTAAAAGTGACTTTTTTCACAGATAAAGGCAGCAATGGCAATCTGTTCTCTTCTTTTTTCTTAAACTGTCTCTCTCTCTCTCTCTCTCTTCCCCATTTCTCACTCTCTTTCTCTCTCCCACGCTCAATCTTTTTTTTTTCTTGACTTTATCCAATGCTGCATACAAGGCTGGATCAGACAGTTAACACTGCTCTTTGCTTTATTTCATATCTACTTGTCAAAGAGAGATTAGCAGTTTTTGAGCTGTTCCACTTTGCTGTCATGATGGAAAATGAATGAAAAGGAGAATGTGAAAGAGAAATTCATAGGCAACAACAATACAAACCAAAAGCTCAAGAGAAATGAAAGACAGCTGTTTGGGGTTTTTGAAGCTCAAAACATTGAGATTGAATAAATGTCTTCTGAAATTGCCCCTCAGGAACTAGGAATCACAGAAGAATACTCACATATTTTATTGAAACCATATGTTTGGGCGGGACATTCTGTACTGAAGGGCTCATCCCCTTTCTTTTTAGATAGCCAATAGTCTTTAGTTTATGTCACAGCCTGTCACAACCACACGCAACGCCCAAGGACTATAAAAGCAAGGAGGACACAAAATAATAAACTACCTACTTCCTTCATAAACACAACCAAAGACACACCCAAAAAAAAAAAACACCCTCTTGACTTTGCTAGTCAGAAAAAGGTAGTATAATTTAAGGTGAAGAGACATTCTTGTTTTGGACAATAAGTTGAATTTTGGACAATATAAGCATATATTCTGATTTTGTGGCATAAATGCATTAAAGTAACTCCCACACTGAACACTAACAATAATTATTTTCTTTTACATCATTATGGTAATATATACAGGTAGATGTTATAGTAAGATAAGCCCCTCTGGAAGTTGTGGTGCCTGATTGTGTCCCAGGTGTCGTTTTTGAATATTATTCAGTCAGCACACCATTGTAGCTTTTCTGATTGCTCAAAATCTATTTTTTTTTTAATTTATTCACTAAAATGTTTTCATAGTTTGTATTGTCCCTTATAAATGCAAAGTCATTACAAAAATGATAAAAACTTATGATGATATTGTCCAAAATGCTACAAACTTTTGAAGTGCACTGTATTAAATAGCTAACTATGGAATATTAAACAACATTGCCATGTGAAAAAGATAAACACTCACTCATCGTCATTGCACAGAATTTGATTGAGGTGTATATGGGGTGATAAAATATTGTACAGCCACTGCATTTTCAAACTATAATAACTACACACACAAAAAAAAAAAGACCTGAAATGGACAACATTTTGATTCCAAAGAGTCTTGAACTAGCTTAACAAGCTATATGTCCTTGGCCAACAAATTTCAACAGGTACTTTTTGCAGTGCATGGCTACACTGACCAGCACTAAATCAGCACCTAACTAGCATAGAATTTCATTTAGGGTGGTACAGTCCATGATCACATGAACCATTATGTTTACTTCTGTTTCACGCAATGCTACATATAAAACGCATTGCACATATAGCCATTATCACGTGTGCTTGAGTGTGTTGTGAAGAAGGGAGCATGTGTACCTGCATGTAAAAGTGTGTGTGTGTAAGGCCTCCCTTTGCGTCACAGCATGTTGTTTTCACATCTCTATAATTGGATGAGAATTACGTGGTCTTTCCTCGCTTTATTGAAGTCCTAATGCCCGAGTCTGCGCCACAGCAGCATGCGGTATGATCAGCTCACCCTGATCCAGCCATCTGATGACTATCACTGTGGCATTTGTACACAGAGGTTCTGTCGCTTTCGCTTGAGTATTCAGAGTCTCTAAATGCTACAGGCTTATTTTCACACCACATGCCACAGACAAACACAAACGGTGGTCCTTTGAGCTCCAGATTGGTATTAAAAAAAACGCATGATTCAGACAATGACTTTGATGCCGCTGGAAATAAAAGAAATGTCGTCTAATGTCAATCTGCCTCCTCCCTGCTATGAAAATGTTAGAAAGTTAGCAAAAATTGCTCAATTTCCAGTTAGCAAAGAAGTTTTTAAAAAATTTGATAATAGAAGGGTGACTTTGTGATGCAATAAATTACTGTGCGAGGTCTGTCACAGAGAATAGAAATAAGACTGATGGTTGAAGCTGTGACACAGGGATTATACTGAGAGTTTTTTGTGCTTTTTGGCGACCTGGGTTCGAGTTCACCCTGGGTCATGTAGCAGTCTTGTTCCCTCTCTGCAGCTATATCTAAAAAAGAAGAAGAAGAAGAAGAAGAAAAAAGTTCTTCTTTTAAACCCTAATTGAGCTTGACTGTGATATACTGTAGGGCTGCACAATGAATCAAATACATGGTTGAGAACAGGATTACAGCTAATCATGTCAATTATTTAGGTCTGCTCCTGTTTTCTATTCATATTGTTTATTTTTGTAGCGGTTATTAATGTTTAAAAATCATATATAGTGTTATTAATAATATAGTATTTCTTCAATTACGGACACAATTATGTCCCAGGGGTTAATTTTTACTAAAACTAACGAAAACAGATTCAACTAACTTGTTTCTTTTTGGTTATATTAAGGTCACATTAAAAATTTCTACCAAGCCTCCGTCCTTTATTTTTGCAATTTTTTTAAATGATTTGTAGTGTTTTTACCTTGTACCTGACCTGTATGTAGATCTTAAAATCACTAAATTATAAATTGTTGCATGCCTTAAAACTATGACAACCTGAACAAAAAGTGAAAATCAATGTAAATATAATTTGTGAGCATACTATTTTTAATCTAAATCATTTCCAATAAAGCTGCAATGTTGTCAAATTATGCACAGATATGAAATATAATGTAATTGTGTGTATTTATAAATGTATTTTAAAATACTTGTTTTTTATCATAATTGTGCTACCTTATAGCAATTCATTTTCTAAAGAGATGTTTGAGGGGTGCAGGCCTATAAAAACTGAGATATGACTTGCTACAAACTCTTAAATAGCCCCAGCACTCTCCTGAGGGAAATGTTTAACATGGGCACGTAGGAGACGTCAGCTTGACTGTGAAATGTTTTGCAGTCCATTGTTTTCCGGCAGCATCTCCATCTAATTGTCTTGTCCCATTAGGCCGTGACCAGGGTTTGGCAGAGGAAGACAGGCTCCCTTGGCAGATGCCTGCCATTTGTCTGAATGCCCTTGATCGACTCGTGACAGATGTCAAGGCTTCCGTTGAGCGGGTATTTTCTGTCACATGACCTCTGTTCGGCGCGTCAGGATAACGTGGCGTAGTGGCTCTCGTACACACCCGTATGGATGCACACACACTTCTGCATCCATCAGTTCCCTGCTATTACCTCTGACAGGCCTCACCTGCCCAGACGGCATGACCCATGAAAATTCAACCTGGCAGATGAGTGTTTGAATGGTAATGCACCACTCTGATTGATACTGATAGGAGGCGTGGATGTATCGGTGTGTGTGTGTGTGGGTACGTGTTTAGTAATTAGGGATTTGCAAACTTAACTTTTTCCAAAGTTGTTGGAAAGTGCTCAAAGTACACTGGCACACTATAAAAGCAGTCGTACACTATAAGACTGAAATGTGCTGCTGCAATAAATGCAAAAAAAAAAAAAAAAACCTTATAGTGTGCAGAAATATAATGTGTAATTTTTTATCAAATAAATGCAGTCTTGGTGGGCATAATAGTCTTTTTCAAAATCATTAAGCATTAAACCACTGTTTTCACTAATAAATATAATTAATATAATATAGTATAATATAATATATATTTTTAATTCCTCCAATTTTCATGAATTTACAGTATAAACCATATAAGGATTTATTCTGTAATAATAATTTACATTATAAAATAATAATACATTTATAAAAGCAAATTTATGTGAAAAACAAATTGCAGGGTCATAAATCATAAATAATCAGAGATATCTTGTAACTGACACACCTAGACTGTGATTAGTAAAGTACACAACAACTAGACAAAAAAACAAGAAACTGAGTCTTTAAATGTGTATATGGAGATTAGCTTCAGTAGTTCAGCATTTGGCATAATCATAGACAAGAGATCAAATAAGCCATATGTGAAGAATAGCAGATCTCACATAGAGCAGGAAGGATTCGATCTTATCTTTACATTGATGCAATACATGTAGCCATTTAACAGACATCCAAAAATACACACAGCTAGGGGATTGCATTTGTGTTTCACGCATCTCCTCCTCCATGAAGGCAGATGTGTGTCTAATAAAACCATCCCTACCGCTGACAGAGCGCAAAGAGACAAGCTGATTAAAAGACACACAAAACACGTTTAGAGAAAATGGCGCCTATGATGAGTTTGTCCAGCCTGAAGCTCACTTCCTTCTCTGGCATTTCTCACAATTCCTCTATCAACAGCCCTGTTACTGTCCCTTTTTCTACCCAGATGGCGTCACCATGGAGACCAAACATCCCCAGCAACACAACCTCTCATCTGGAACATCAAACACACCATTGTCAACTTGGAGAAGTTAGAGAAAGTGAGAAAGTGTTGAATGCTTCCTTTAAGGAACACTGGCAGTGTGAAAACTCAAAAGAGGTGGTAACGAAAAATCCTGTTGTTTGTGGAAGAGAGATAAGACAGATATTGTGAGTCAGATATGACGACAGTGTACACAGTCAAGTCTTAATCGCCGTGTCTGCAGGGCATGTGTGGAACCCATGCTTGGGCCAGCATTACACACATGGAAACTATGTGGATTTGTTATTTGGAATTAAAGCATGGAAAGCGCAGTGGTGAACAGTGTGTAGGTGGAGATGTGATATTTGCAGAGGGTATGAATACCATTTAGGCCGGCTGGTCGACTTCACCACGGGGGACATCCCATCTCTGTACAGGCTCTTGGTCTTGCTGAAGTTCACGATGTTGAAAATCACCCTCTGAAACAATAGAAACAGATATTTTTGTGAGATGGAACCATGGTTATTTTATTATATATGAAAATGCACACAGCAGTGGAAAAAAGACCCCTACAAAAATGAGAGTTGACATTTTTGAAACTGAAAAACAAAACAAACTATAAATGTGCACTACAAAACAAAATTAAACCGGACTTACAGTATCAGAAATTGAGTTTAGTTTTGGTTGTATGTGACATTTAGAGACAGTTAAATCAGAAATCGTTTAGATCACTATAAAGAAACAATAAATAAATACATGTTAAAATAAATACATACATAAATAAAGTGGCTTACAGCAAATAAAAAAGCATGAAATTGATTCTCACCGAGTTGCCAATGCAAACGATCTTAAACAAAACCTTGATTATATTTATTACATTCTATGCCATGAATTTCACAATCTTTTTGGTAAATCTAACTTCAACTCCATTCTCCAGTCAAGGGCTTTGATCCAGTCCATCATAAATGCCCTAGAGATGCCATAGTGACGGTAGTTACAATTTTGTAGTAATCATAGCAGCAGTCTGACCTTTATAGCACATTAAATTGTCTGCAAATACTGTAGTATGTGTGTTGTTATGAATTTGATAAATAAAACATTGAACTTTAACTTTGATGGCACTGAGTATTTTGCAGCTTCTGATAAATTGTTGTGTGTCATCATAGGAAGATGGAACAATTTGTGGTTCTTTGTAATCAATAATATTCACAATATACAAACAAAATCAAAAACTTTATGAACCATTAAAACTAACAGCAAAGATCTGAAATGCTCAATCGGGCTGCTCTTCACAAAACCTCACAGTGAGTTTCAAAATTAGCAGTGCAAATGGGAAGTGCTGTACGAGACACCAAACGTGTTAAAAGAATCTTGCAGGATCTCGCTGACTACGTAATGCGAAGATTGTGTGAACTTATAACACACGTGAGATAATAGAGGCAAAACTGTAGAAGGATGTGAGGTTTCTCATAATTTCCACCAACATATGGAACTACACAAATCACAAAACAAACACTGTCTGCAAACTGTAGTTTAAAAAGAAACACAACACTGCAGGAAGTGAAGGTCAGGCTGTGTAGAGGTGAAGAGACGCAGGGTTTGGTGAACCTAGAGAAAACCTGAGCTGCATTCCAGCTTGTATGTTATCCATACTGTATACAGATATTGACGTATGTCCCAAATCATAGTATGTTCGAAAATTTGTATTCCAAAAGGGGAATATTTTCAGTGGGTACTTGGGCTAATATTACCCACAACCCCTTGCATTATGAGAGGAAGAGTTTGTGACAGTTTGCTTCAATATTTTTATGCACTGAAAATGAATAGGAATGGGAGACCAAAGCTAAACAGGGTAACACTTTATAATAAAGTTCAGTTGTAAGTTATTTATAAGTGGTTAGTTAATGATGAACTAATCATTTACAAAACATGAATATGCGTTTCATAAATGTTTAATGAATTATGTTTTTTTGTATGCATGTATGTAGCAATTAGAGGGTGCAGAAAGTGTTGTAAATGCCTTGTATACACATACAGATAATTTGTGACAGGTAAGTAACAGTGTTCAACACGATGTGTAAACGCATGAATAAATCATTTACAACACTTTCTGCATCCCCTAATCTAAAGTTTAAACGTACACCTAATCTAAAGTGGAATTTACAAAACATACATAAAATGTTAGTATATCACATGCTAATCATTTATGAATGTTTTGTAAATGATTAGTTCATCATTAACTAACCACTTTTAAATGACTTACAACTGAACGTTATTATAAAGTGTTACCGAAAAGGGTTTTTTTTAATGCACAAACATACAAATTAAGTAATAATATGCTCTATTGTCACATCCCTCTTTTTACCCACTTGACGTGAGTGTAGACCTGGGGTCACTGCAGCATGTCTGGGGCAATTTGAGGGCAGGTGGCCCTTTTTTCTAACATATAATGGGAGAATGAAGTTTATGAAATATGAAGTGTATAAACAGTACAGACAATGCTAATAATGACATGTCCAAACTGTAAATGACTCCTTGTGATAAATCATGTCAAATTCCCAATTAAGCCCAGGTGATGGAAGTCAACAGTGTGCAAACGAAATCCAATTACAACCATTCTCTCTTTTTCTCAGTGCCCGCTTTCTCCACCAACACCCCCCCCCCCCCCCAATCTATCCATCCCGCTGTTCCCCTCCCATCAGTGGCTGCAGTCACAGAAGATGGGGGATTGTGGTCGGCCTGAATCAGCCAGGGCTAAAATGACATTTAACTGATGTTCAGACGCGAGGTAGCTGCTGGAACGGGTAGATAAGACCATTGCTGCTGGCATTTCAATTACACTTTTACTGCCCTACACATCTGTTGCCAGCCTACTTTCAGTCTTTTTTTTTCCCACAGGCAAATACATCCTCATTCCACTACCTTTACATCACGCCACTCTTTCTTCTTTTTTTTCACCACAAAATTCAGATTGTCTGCTTTGGCAGATGGTTTCTGGGTCTAGACTGGAATGTATTGCTGGGGTTTGTCTGACTTGAGGGTGGGACAAGGTAGGGTCAGTTCTCTCTCCATCCAGTGGTTCTCTGGGTCATACGACAGCAGGGAAAAAAAAAATGCTAAATGCAGCTAACAAAATAAATAGGCGTATCAAATTTTAAACGGGAGTAGAAAACAAGTGGAAACGGATTGGGAAATTTGCATGCCAGACTCAAACACACTTTGGGTCCTATTTTAACGATCTAAGCGCATGGTCTAAAGCACACGGCGCAAGGGCACTTAGGGTGTGTCCAAATCCACTTTTGCTAGTTTAACGCCGGGAAAAACGGTCGGCGCGCGCAGCGCATGGTCTAAAAATATTGCCTCTATTCTCTTAACGAGTAATGGGTGTGTTTTGGGTGTAATGTAAAATAAACCAGCCAGAGTATCATCTCCCATTCCGTTTAAAAGTCAGTTGTGCTTACGCCATGGCAGATTCACTATTTACATGGCAGAATTTGCAAGCGGAAAGACCGAACGCGTCTCCAGAGCGCAAACGGAACTGCTCGTGCGCGAGGTAAAAGTGCGCAAGCAGACCATCTACGGGACAAGCCAGATTCCACCATATCTTTATGTACACAATAATAATAATCATTTTTAATATTTGGCATGTTTGTGTGCTGCTGCACGTCCCTGTGTGTGTAATTAGCAGAATATACGCGCGTTGTGGACCCGCCTATAGGCGCACATTACTAACGCGCTCATTAAATAACCAAAAAAATACTGCGCCATTGACTTTAGACCAGGTTTCAGTTGGTCAATGGCACAGTCTATTTCAGTTGCCTCAAAATAGCAACGTGCCAACAACGTGCCTGAACACACCTCGGTTTCAGACCAGCAAGAAAATGGGCACAACGTGGCGCAGGACGTGAAAATGATAACTGCGTCAGGCTGAAACTAGCAAAAGACACTTGGCGATGCATTGCTCCGGGTGTATGATAGGGCCCAGAATCTTTATGTGCACCCCCAACTCAACCCAACAAATTACCACATAAATAAATACATGTACATCAAAATTATTGTCTTGTAGATTATCTTAAGATTCTGCTATGAAAAACAGTCCATTACAACATTTGAAAACAATTTGACCAAGCAAATATTCTACAATAATATTGCAATCATTTTTACGAAAAAATAATCGTTATTAATCTGTATAAGTCAATGTTTCTCAAGGGTTGCTTTTGTTCTTTTAAGCAATGTTTTCATTTTCTTGCTTTAACTGGACCCCTGAACTTCTAGACATCTAGAAAAGATTTAATGCTCAACATATATATTAAAATTATTATTAATAAGACTTTTAAAGCTATTTTACTACAGTCAGTATGTGGCAATTTCCTTGGAATATAAAATGAGAGACTGTAGAGTGAAATGAGAGACATGAAAGTACCGGTATGGTGCCATGAACCACATTTTAGCAGTTATTATACAAACATATTTAACTATTGAATGCCATAATTGACCAACCATAATCAAATATTATAAGCCGTATAATAAGTGTCACGACAAGCCGGATAAGTATAACAAATTTCATTCAAACCAAAGATACGCAGTCTAACATTAAATAAAATAACATTTTGAGGATGTTTTCCCATGAGGCTCATGCAAAGAGGGCAGCCATTTTCAGACAAGCCCAGCACAACAAAGCTGAGTGCTGCTGTGAAGTTTAAAGTTGACTCCTTTAGTTGACTAGTTGACGTTGTCAGAATTGATTTGTATCATTCTTACCTCTTCACTACTTGTATTCACAGTACCATAAGAAGCTTCCCTCTTTATGTCATTATTTCCTACGGCATCATCACAGTCAACAGGGGAGTTACTCAGAAGAAGGGAGGGGTGTGGGTTAAATTGGACACATCTCATCTCAGGCTCATTAAGAGCTTTATGTAAGGAAAGAGAAAAAATGCACACATACATACTGAAAGTCACTGGTGGGCTCCCTTGCGTTAGTTAAGCCAATGTATCTACATTGAGGAGTAATTTGGAGTTGGTTCCCAAAGCAGCACAGCTCAGTGCAGAGCTGGCCATGGAGGAACTGTGAGAACGGTACATTTAATTACTGATAGAGAGACAGGAACACATTTCCATCCAGCCTGCCTGAGATGTCATTTCCATCAGGCATGTCAAGTTCTTTCAGTGCTTTTTACACTGACACATATTCACACTCACCTGGAGTCTTGTGTCACAGAGCCTGACTTTTGACTTAAAATGTGGTCCACTCTGAAGGTTATTCTGACAGGAAGAAACCACTTCATCAACACATAAATGTTGTTCACTAAGAACAAAAAACTAGTAAAAAAAAAAGTAACTACATAAATGTTGTGTAACAGGCAACTCTTTTATTTCATTATTTTGCATTGATATCACAAATATATATTTATATTACAAATAAATTACTATTGATATAATAAATACATATTTTAATACTAATTTATTTAAATTATTTAAACATCTACATACAAATTATTGCTTAAAATTTAGGGGTCAGTAATTGTTTTTATAAAAAAAACTTTTATTTACCAAGGATGCATTTAATTGATCAAAAGAGACAGTAAAATAATTTTACAGTGTTACAAAAGATTACAAAATATTCTACTTTAAATAAAAAATTTCTCTTAAAAGAATCCTGAAAAAAAAGGATCAAAGTTTCCAGAAAAATATTAAGCAGCACATCAGTTTTCAACATTAATAACTATAAGAAATGTTTCTTGAGCACCAAATCAACATATTAAAATGACTTATGACAGAACATGTGACACTGAATACTGAAGTAATGGCTGCTGTTCCACCACATGTAGAAGAAGAAAGAAAAGTTATAGGAATACATAATATACATCTTAAGTAAAGATCTCATTAAAAACTGATTCTGGGATTAAAGAAGAATCCTCTTATTTCCATGAGTCTCTCTCACTCTCTCACACACACACACACACACATATGCTCTAGAGGTGAAGTTCTCCTACAACTCAACAACAAGCTGCTCTGTGTTGCACAGGTGAACTAATGATTTACACTGTTAAGAGACAGAGAAAAATAATCTAAAAGAAAAGCGAATGAGGAAAAAGGCTGCCAAGAATCACGACCTACACAGTGCTCCTGACCAGAAATAGCTGGATGTCAAACAGTGTTTGGGGGCAAACGGTGTCTTTTGATACTGATCGATCTGCAGAGCCCTGCTCTGGGGAAAACACTGCTGAAATATTTAAGAGAATTGTCTAAATGGAGGGAGACATAAATAATGTACTTTGCCCTCTGTAAGTCATGTTCTTACTAAGAACGTTCAATGTAGATATATTAGCTTAATAACACTGAATAATACAGCATGCAGTGGGTCATATAAAAGTACATATAGTGTCACTCTGACAAGGGTTAAATATAGAGTAACCTGAGCCACATACAAAACAATGTGTAGATTACATCATGTTTTAACTGTCTGTTCAATGAATAATATAATAAAAAATATATAAAAAAATTCAAATACACTCTCAGAAAATAAAGTACATAATTGTACCTTTAGGGGTACAATGGCTTGTCACTGGGGCTGTACCCTCAAGGGTACAATATTTTAAAATACAAACTTTAAAATAAACGGTACATATATGTACCTTTTAATGCTTTTTGACCCTCAAAAAGGTACATATATGTACCTTGAGGTCCAATAATAAGCCCTATGGGGTACGTTAGTGTAGATTGTACCTTGGGGGACAGAAATGGACTTCTAATGTACCCCTATTTCTGACAGTGTATAAGTACATCTGGTATTCCATTATCAAGGTTAAAATGTAATTTTAACAATTTTGAGAGAACTATTGAAATATAACCTTGCTTTGTAGTAGTAGTAGTAGTAGTAGTAGTAGATAACTTTATTGTCCCTGTGGGGCAATTGGGTTTGCGGCGCAGTCGCAAGGCACTTCATGACAAAACATCAGACATATGACACAAACAAATACAATACAATGCAATACACTATACACCCTTGGGTCTGACCAGGCCAGCTGGACATCTAGCTTATTTTGACTGATTTAAGGCTTTTATGGCTTGTGGTACAAAATAAAATTTGGATCTGTTCTTGGTCATAAGGGGTGGGCAGAAACGGCGACTAGATGGCAATCATTTAAAATGAGATGACAACGGGTATGTGTAATCACATCCAATGTTACTGGCCTTTCTCACCATTCTGTCTTTGTAAATGTGTTCAATGCTCGGTAATGTTATCCCAAGTAACTTGCTGGCAGTAGTAACTGTTTTTCTGATTATATTTTTCTGTGCTTCAGGGCATTTCCGAACCAACAGATAATACAGCAAGTTAAAACACTTTCAATGAAAGCAGTATAAAACATTTGAAGCATTTTGTTATTGACATTAAAAACCAGCGGTTTCTTTAAAAAGTACATTCTTTGCTGTGTCTTAGTGTGCAAAAGATCAGTCAAGTCACCAGCACAATATTTATGCACATATTCGTGCCGTCAATCAATTAAAAAAACTAAGAATTAATCACACATTTTTCTGTAATTAATCGCAATTAATCGCACCTAACATTAAAGTTTTTAATATATTTTTATATTGTATTAATTTTAATCTCCAAATGAATGCACAAACAACATAAAGACAGTTATTTTAAACATTTGATCTAACAGGTAATCCTTTATTAAAGCTACAAAAGTTATTCAGTCAACAGCATTGAGTGATTTTCTCTGTCTTTTGTTCTTTGATTCACAATAATCACAGACAGCAGCAGCTTTATTAGGCTGCTGTCACTAAGATCTGAAGCACATGAAGTGGAGCTGACACATATCTGATGTCCTCACAATTCTTGACTTTACGGTGATTTAAGACTTTATTTAACTTATTTAACACTCTCAGAAAAAAAGGTACAAAAGCTGTCACTGTGGTGGTACCTTTTCAAAAGGTACACCTTTGTACCTAAAGAGTGCATATTAGTCCCTCAAAGGTACATATTGGTACCAAAAGTGTACATATTAGTACCTAAATGGTACATATTAGAACCCTTTTGAAGGGTACTGTCCCATTGACAGCTTTTGTACCTTTTTTTGTACCTGAGAGTGAAGACTGTGCTTACGAGGATACTCAAAAGCAGGCATTGTGGCATACTTTTGTTTTTGTCCGTTCAAGCGCGAAAGAGAACTGTGCACACGAGTCGTGTGTGTCTGTCACACAGACAGGGGATTCACAGACAACACGTCAGTATTTAGGTTATTGTTTTCTGTGTGCTTGAATGGTTCAATACCACTTGAATGAATGACAGCGTGATCATACACTGGATGGATGACAGAAAAAAACAGATGCTGCATTAAATATTTTTAAAGCGTTAAACTTATAAATATATATATAAAATATAATTTATGTGATAATACAGATTGATTGCATCAACAGACCCGACCCAAATCACTCCTTACCCGAATATTTTTTTTTCTTTACAGTAAAACCCGACCCGAGACAGAACTGATAAAATTAGACCCGAGTCCGAGCCGACAGCATTTATTTTGGAACCCGACTGGAGCCGGACGTAAACAGCATTGACGTGTGCACAGCCTGCAGCCCCACTGACTGATTTGCCCGCTGCTCCATTACTTTCATTTATTTATTTACTTATTTATTATTACTTTATTTTATTGCCTGCCAGATGGATTCAAGTTATATTGTTCAGCTTTCAATTGTGACCAGTGGATTGGAAAAATAAATTTGATAGTTCGATAAAAAATTTAATCGATTTAATCGCCTAATAAATTATGGATTCGCTAGTGTTGTCTGCAACGCTATTTACCTCATCTCTGGCAAAGGGCTTCTACACACAAAAAAAGAAAAGCCCTGCATGAACACGCAGCGTAATGAAGCGAGTGGCTTTTCCTGATGGATCTCATAGCTATAAGATGGATTTCTGTGTGTGGGGTTACAAAACGTTTCTCAAAAATGCACTTAACAGTCCATTGCACCTAGAAGCGCGGAATCAGAGAGAACTTAGAAAAAGTGAGATAACCACGTTTTCATAGAATTGTTTTAAATAATAAAATTGTTAAATGCCAGACACAGTTGAAAAGAATTTGGGTCTTCTCGGGTCCATTCGAAAAAAGCACATTTACTGTATTTCAAATTACCCAAGACCCGAGGTCAATAATACCAAACCTGACCCTTGTCCGAGGCACTCATTGAAGTTTTGGACCCGAACGCGCTCGGGTCGGACCTCGGGTTTTCGGATCCAAGTGGACCAGTGGAGACCTCAAAATTACTCGAGAACTGCTCTGAACTATTGTAAAGGGTTTGTTGCAACTGGGCAAAGAACCTTTAGAAACAAGCTAACAAGGCATATGTCTGACTTCAAAGCTCTGCTATGAAAAAAACTAATCTGATTTAGCACAAACACATTCTAGAGAAAAGGAGAGAAGAGAAATTTCACATACTCACAAGCTGTGAGCATGTTGAGCTGCAATTTAATGTCAGCTTTTAATTTCCTTCTAAAAAAGGGTTGTATTCAATAACTGTGATATCAGATAACAGAAAACTCCGGCAGGCATTTCTGAAGCAGCAGGCATGTAGACCTTTTGTTTGGTTCAGGCATTCAGAGCCTTTTGTGCAGGATTATTTAATTCTACTGGAAAACCAGGAAGTGGGCGCTTTTACCATATTCAGTGAAAAGGCAATCGCAATCTACTGCTCCATTGTGTGGCAGCAACATGTGATTCTAACATGTTTAATTAGGTCTCTCCATCGCCTTTGACTGACGGTCCAGCAAAACACAGACGACACAATGCAAAAGGTCACAGTCACTCACACAATGATGCTTGGAGAGCTTTAAAAGCATTCCATTAACCTACTGATGGCTCCGTGCACAGCTATGAGGAAAAGACCTTTGTATACGTGTTTGTAATACTTAACCCTATCCCGGTGGCTCATGTGGCCCGAGTCACGCTATTGTGCATGCAAAAAATCAATGTTCTTGGTTTGTCTACGTCAACTTACATTTCCCATAATGAAATGAAGTCACAATGCATTTTAATTTTAATACATGGATCTCTTAGGGAGTATATGTTTTTTTACATCCTTTTTCTACCCTTATTGCATTAGATAATTTTGATGTCTCATGGATCACGACATTCTGACATGACTTAAAGGGATAGGTCATCAAAAAACCCAAAAAACAAACTCGCCCTAATATTATTCCCAAGCCAAGGCTACTAGGCCCTGAACCGAACTGCAAAACTGAACTGAAGAGCCACAATCTCTCACTCAGGATCAGACAAATACAGAAACAAAATGGAACAGTGTTGCCATCTAAAAAACTCCTCCTCTATAAAAATACTCTCTGTTGGTCTCTCTCTCTCGTTCACACGGGGTCTTCCGTCAAGTAAGTGGCAAGAGAGAGGTGGAATTGTCAAAAGTGATGGATGACTATCAACCTTCTGCTCCCCCTCTTCAGTCCTCTGAGATTTACAGAGCTGCTGACTACCAGGCATGAAAACCAATCTCTTTCTCCATTTCTATCCTTTCCTATATCTCACCAGCACTCTCTCCATGTCTTCCTTTTCCCTTCTATCTATCCATCTAACTCTTTTATCTTAAGCCATTTCTTTCACCTCTGACAAGATTTGGAGAACGCAGTCTATCTATGCAACCAATCAGCTCACGACGCCGCCGGGTAGTACGGCGGAATGCAGGTGACAAGTCTGTTTCAGACGAGGACGTAAATTGCCCCGGTCTATGACAACCGTTCCGCCTCCCGTCCTCTCCTCCCAACAGGATGAGGAACGCAATGCGTGCACGTCTAAATGTCGTAATTATAACATCACAAAGGGTGGCACCGTAGGCTAATTGTGCTCTCAAAATAGTAATGGCTTTATTATCACAACTATTTTGGTGAGTGTAATGATCGTTAGGAGGCATTATGTTAATGCAATTACGCGCTAGCATTATTGTTCCAGACCTCTCTAATTGGGGGGGGATCTCAGAGGGCACCCTGTTCAAATACTGTATTCTCAATGATACATTTACCCTATGATGAAAATGCAAGGAGAACGAAGAGTTTAAAGATGAATATGTTTACAATAAAAAGAAACAATAAATAATAAACAATATAAACAGTGACATAACCAAAGTCCTGTTTCCTCTTGCAACAAGGATGGCCTCCCATTATTGGCTCCAGATATTCGGTAAGATATTCAGTTATACTGAAGCTAGTGATTCTTTTTGAACGATTCATTAAAAGTATCAGATTATGAGATTCATTTGTTCATGAATCAGACATATTGCTTACACTTTTTGTTCTTACATACATTCTGCAATGACAGAAAAATGTATTCTATTCTGTTCCATTCTATTTTACACTACCGTTTAAAAGTTTGGGGGTAGTTTTTTTTTCTTTTTCTTAAGAAAGGACACACTAAATTAATCAAAAGTGACCGTAAATACATTTGTAATTGTATAAAATAATTATTTTTCAAATAAATGCTGTTCTTTAGAAATTTCTATTCATCAAAGAATTCAGAAAAAAAAGAGATCATGTTTTTTTACAAAAATATTAAGCAGGACTGTTTTCAACATTGATAATAAGAAATATTTCTTGAGCATATTAGAATGATTTCTGAAGGATCATGTGACACTGAAGACTGGAGTAATGATGCTGAAAAATCATCTTTGCCATCACAGGAATAAATTACATTTTTAAATATATTCAAAAAGAAACCAGTTATTTTAAATATGGTTCCTCCAACAGTTATAAATTCCTCCAAACAGACATGTGTCACATGCTGTAATGATATGCAAATTATATTCCAATTGCCATCCAATCGACTGTAGTGAGCCTGTGGGAGTGACCTCCGACTTTAGAAGAGCTGGGCGAAAGAAATGGTTTTTGGCAGGGGTTGCCCTTTTGCTGCACATCTGAGACCATTTGTGTGGTTTGTCTTATGATGGTTAATATGAAGATTTGGGTTAAATCTTAAGTGCTTGTTCAAGATCAGCACAAAAGGTCAATTTCTCCATCTAAAAGCCATGGAGAGGCCTTTGCTGTGACCTCTCCCCATGATCTCTCGCCTTTCTGCCATCGCACAGGCATGTGGTCTACCCAAGGTTAATCAGATATGTTCATGTTTTCCATTCATATTTCATGGCTCATCAAATTCAAATGAATTCCGCTGAAAATAATGCAACTTTCCATGGAGGTGTAATGTTCTTGTGCTGGCGCCTTGTTAGATTTCTTTTTTAATTTATTTATTTGTGTTTGCTTGTCTATTTTTACGCCACAGGACGAGACGGGCATGATTACCAACATGCCAGCAGCACAATGAGCAAATTTAGACCGGAGTGAGAACACCATCACAAAAGGCTCTGTACAAACACACACATTTTACGGGAAATACACACTTGGGCTCGGATGTCAAAGCAAACTGCTTTTTGAAGTTATTTTTAGCTTCTCTCTTACTGCGTCCACTCTCTGTCAGTGGAGCAGTCCATTGGGGCAGCACTGCTCAGACAGAAAGAGAGATGGAAGGAGAGAGGGAAAAAAAACAGAAAGAGAGGGAGAGAAATGGAGGTAAAAAAAACTGGCAGAGGTGATGTCTGATGTTACAACAAACAGGAAACCTAAGTTGACCTGTGGGTGAATCGGAGAGACCATTCCTGACCCAAAGACTCGGAATCATTCTTTAAACATTAAACTTCATAACAATTATGGAGCAACCAGAGTTTTTTGTGCTGTGTTGACACACTTCCTGCTGAAACAGGAAGTTTGAAGGGATCTATAGAAAGGCTAGTCCACTTGAATGTAAAATAGAATGGCTATGTTCAGAATGGCATAGTAGTAGTATGCTGTGTTGTCACATGACCTGACCTTAATTCACAGATCAGCATCCAGTTATCTTGGAAAAAAGGCAGCTGATTTTACAGGAAAAGAAAGGTCAAGTTGAGTGCATTGCATTCATTCTGCTCATTTTGGAAAATGTAGAAGATCAGTTTGGTATTCTAAACATACAGATCATTTGCATACTGTACATAATATATAGCAGCAATATTAAGAGTAGTATGGTCTTGTGCTATTCTGAACAAGCCCATGTTTTATTACTTTCTGGATGGTTGCATTAGAGAGACATTGGCTGTGTCCAATATAGCAAATCCTCTAAATGGATACTTATTTTGAATAATTACTTTGCGGCTGTATGTTCTATATAGAATGAATGTAATTCAAACATACTACATTCAACATGTTGTCATTGTTAAGTGACCTACCAGTCTCAGTAGTGTTGCTTTGGTTGCTATTTTGGATGCAGCTATTTTTATTCTAGAAACGGTTTGATTGGACAAAAAACTGTAAAGCACATGAGTCATCTGTACTTTCGGTCTGTTTTCCTTGAAGAGAAAGATGATAATTTTATGGTAAAAGTTCATTTTAGCAGATATAAATGCACTAAAAGCTACAAATATCCCATTCTGATACCATAGGGTGTTTAAGTGCCCGCCTCCTCTGGGCCAGAAGCCAATCATATGACGGGGGTGGCAGATGGGCAGCTTGGAGAGCAAATGTAGCGCTGGCTTCAGTGTGTGTTGGTCTTTTACAGGATGATAAGGTCAAGCACTTTTTTCTTTTTCTCTCTCTCTCTCTCTCTCTCTCTCTCTTTCCCCCTCAAGTCTGCCACTATACTGAGGTTTTCTGCAGACATGCACACACAAAAATTACCACAGGCTTTTGAGAGTCAATATGTTATTCAGTTTTTTTCTCAATCTGCTATAATTACAATATAGCCCCCTGGTCTGAGCTGACATGATGCCAAAATCCCCCACTGGCCGGAGAATGAGTCAGAGAGAAATAAATATTACAGCAGAATATGTGTGTGTGTGTGTGTGTGTGTGTGTGTGTGTATGTGTGTATGTGTGTGTGTGTGTGTGTGTGTGTGTGTGTGTGTGTGTGTGTGTGTGTGTGTGTGTGTGTGTGTGTGATTGTTTATGTGTTGGAGGTGAGAGATTGTTTATGTGTTGGAGGTGAGACTGAGGCTATGAATACCACTCTCCGGGACAGTTCACACTGTTACTATCAGCAGGTATTCTCTCATCTTTTTAACGTCCAAATGAATATGCAGATTTTAAGGAGAAAAGGGCAAATAAATAAGAGTGCATAAATCCAGCGTTTGTTTGCGCGAACGGAGGGATTTCCTACAATTGTACGGATGCCGGCTTTTGACCTCCACCGTTCAGTGGTGGAGGATGATAGATTTAGCCTTCTGTCCTGCTGCTGTTGGCCCATCAACAGCAGCTGAAATGAGAAAATTGAAGTGGGCCTGTGTTATTGCCTCTGACCCTCTAGAGGCTGAGGCAACGTGGGGTGGATAGACTGATGGAAATAGAGAGAGTGAGATGTGGTTGTGGAGGAGGTAAATAATGGCACAACATTGTTACTCACTTCCGTTCACTTCAGAAGTGCCACGACCGCTCTATATAACATGCACAATGCAGAAGAAAGAAAAAAAAACAGTGTCAGGAGCCCAAAAACTTCCAACGGCCCCCGACAGCACTGCTGCGTCGGCAGGAAGTGATGTCACAGGTCAGTGTTTTTAATTCGAAACGTTCCCAGGGGTACAACGACCCCTCGGCCCTGCCAGATCAGCAGCGGTGATGGAGGGAGGCTTGGCGCGAGTGGTACGCCATCTCTGTGGAATATCAATCTGCTGCGTCTAACCGTCTCACCCCTCAGCTAACGACCTTATTAATTAATCAGCGCTGAACTGACTCACTTATTTCTCCCCTCCTCTTTCTGCTTGTCTTTAACCCCTCCTTCATCCTTTTCGTCGTCTCCACCGGGGAGAGCGTTTTGTAGATGTGAGGTGAGCTCTACCCCCCATCTGTGGCTGCAGTACAGCTTGGCAGTGTGAGTTTTTGATTGAGGGGCTGTATAAAAGCAATCTTCCAGACCTGGGGAGGGAGGGAGGGAGAGAGAGAGAGAGAGAGAGAGAGAGAGAGAGAGAGAAAGCAGGCGGGCAACACTCATCTTCTTGCACATTGCACGTCTGGCTGCTTGCCTGCCGGGGCCTGCGTTTCACATAGCACATAGTTTATTATGGCGGCTGCTATCGGGCTCGCAGGCCAGTATCTGTTTGGGATGAAAACAGGAAAGAAAAAAACCCATTCAGGGGCATCTGGTGTCTCTGACAGACATACAAACCAAGACAGAGGAGAGCGAGGGAGGGAGACGGAGAAACGGATCACAGAATGGATAATAAGCTGGAAAATGCGGCGGAGTATTCGATAGCTTTTCATAGCGCTCCAGCATGGCAATGCATCACTCCAGGTGCAACAGGAACGGCCGCTCTGTTTGCTTAATGCATGAGAGCGTTAATGTGCAGGCTAACCTTTGGAAAGTCACACGGAACCAAAAGCGAGGGTGTTTCCCGCACTTGAGCGATTAAACACTGATAAGCGCGGAAAACACCACGCCTGCCATTGATTCATTCAAAACAAATCAATATATGCAAAACACGAAAGGACATACACAGAAATCACCCTTTATTAGAGTCAAAATAGTCACACTTACTGAGAAAATTTACATCTCCTGGCATTTGTTCTGTAATGAGAGGTCTAGAGATTTGCAGTTTTACTAAAGACCGTTCAAGGAAATATCATAAGAATGTAGAAATTCTAAGCACAGCATCAGTTCTGCATGGGCTGCTCTCATTTCCAGAGGAATCGAATGCTTGGCAAACAGCAGGGGACAGAGGGATTTAAATTCTTCATATTGTTGTTTGAGGGCTTTGTTTAAATTAAATGCTTTAGAATGGTTAAAAGCTGTTATTTAACTACAAAGTCTAAGAAGTAAGAATGAAGCACATTTTTTGTTTTAAAGAAAATGGGTGAAGTTCATAATTTCAACAGCCAGGTACTAGTGTGAAATACAATGAAATGGCAGAAACCAACAATTCTATAAAATATTTATGACCAAAAAAAAGACATTTTGATAGAACAACCTACAAATTAATGACAACATGGAGCAACACTTTAGAAGGAACGAAAAACATTGTTTAAATTGAGCTGAAATATGATAGTCCAATGCTTTCTATACACACACACACACACACACACACACACACACACACACACACACACACACACACAGACACACATACAGTTCACACTTTCATTTTTTATTTTTATTTTTAATGAAATTAAAATACAAATTTACAACTTCTTAAGTAAATATATATTTATCCATTAATGGTCAGTAATGTTCAGCTTTGGCAAGAAATTACTGTTTTGAATCAATATTTTTTCTAACAACAACAAAAATATCTATCCAGTAATCACAAACATCTAGTGGAGTCATGGCAAAGGTAACTTCAAGTCTTATTTCACCTGCCATTGACAGGTGTGACAGCTCATTTTGGACCCCATATACTCATTTTCAACTTTATTTGAGTCCATTAGTTAATTGAGTAGGAACATTCTCAAGAATGACTGTGAACAGACCTCCCTCAGAGCTTCACATTTACACAAGAACAAATTCAATGTTAGAGTCTAATATTGACTTATCTATAAAATGAAAGGCAGGCCTGGGGTTGGATTACTTCATCATATTACTACAGTAAGAGTCGCACATGGGATCGCTAATGGTGTCTCGCTAACACACGCTCCAGGGAAGGTCAGAGATGAGAGCAAGGATAAGCAAGAGAAACACACACTAATGTCTTTAAGCTTACAGACTAATGTTTCATCCAGCAAGCTCCAAGCACAAAGTTAGCCATAGTCAATTCAATCAAAGGTTGGACAATTACAGTATCAGAAATTTCTATATTAAAGAGTCAATATAGAGCAATCCCATATCCGTTACCGTTAAGAGTCAAATACAAGCCTTTGTATACAGTCTCAGCAATGTCTTGCATCATGGGTTTCTAAAAAGTACAGTAACATTTGTACAGACAATATTGAGCATCAGCTATACAAAGGGCCTACACCTAACTTTTTGCCACACCAGCTAATGGCCAGTGACTTAAGAAAATTTGCCGGCCATAAATATTTTTTTACCAGCAATTAAACTGTTTTTGCAAAAACAGGCAGTAATGACAATTTTGATACTACAGCTAAAACTACTAGCCTAACTAATTTACATTTATTTTATTATATTAAAGACAAATAAATACAATATAACAAAGATACACATGAAATGAACAGTGCTTTTCAGGTTATTCAGGTAGGTCTGAAAGCAGTTTTTAGGTACAGAAATAACACTGCATGGTCTTCACTGTATAAATCAAACATCCTTTTTAATTAATCCTTATTAAAATTATTCAGTCAAGAGCAGTGAGTGATTTTTTTTCTTTGTCCTTTGTTTTTTAATTAACATTAAAAACAGACATTAGGCTGCTGTCACTTTAAGAGTGAATGTATGAATCTAATGTACTGATACCTACACATGCGTTTAAGACAACCGACTATGTTTACTAGGACACTCGCTATTTTTTTACATAATTTTGTGTGAATTTGTCCGCTCAAGTGCAAGAAGAGCTCAGTTTAGTATTCACACGCTGTCTGAGACGTGGTTTCTGTGTGCGAGTAACGAAATGAGCTTGAATATTTAAATGAAATTGCTTGAAGATGCAGCACTGGCCCGTCAACTGTCCCGAGCGTCGTTCATGTTTGTTCACGTTCATGCATTGTTAGAATTCATAAAAATGCTACCGGTCATCTGGCGAGTGACACAGTTTCATATACTTGCCTAAGACGATTTCTACTCTTATTTGGTGCTTGGCGAGTGTTCATTTTAGGCCCTGGTTATACACCAGAAGACTGACAAAAGTCAAAACAAATATTCTTTATTCATGTTTATGATACACAGGTGTGTGAGATTGGAAATCATTCTATGCTAACATGAACTGCTACTGTGTGAGAGAGAGACAGAAAGAAAGAGCAAGATTGAGAAAAATTTAGAGGTAATTCAAATTCAGAGGAAAACCCATAAAGATGATCGGCTGAATATATCTTTCATGAGATCAATTTAAATGAAAGAAAGAAAGAAAGAAAGAAAGAAAGAAAGAAAGAAAGAAAGAAAGAAAGAAAGAAAGAAAGAAAGAAAGAAAGAAAGAAAGAAAGAAAGAAAGAAAGAAAGAAAGAAAGAAAAAGGAATGCTGATGTGTGAGTTGCCATAGTGACTGGAGTAGGTGTGCCAGTCATGGCCATAATCGGAGACATCGCTAAGTGTATCTGTCATCAGAACAGAGAGAAAGAGAAAGAACCACCAGCACAGACGTCGCTCTGACTGCTAAAGAGGACGGATGGGAAACTTACTGCCTCTGAATATAACTGCAAACATTCAATCATCAGCAGTCATGAGAAAATATGCTTTTTGGTGCCAAGGACTATCACCTTTAATGTGCTGAGAGGAAAAATGTTTATTTGCTGATTTATTTATTAAAATATTTCAGTTGCGTAAGTACCCTAAACTGGAGGTGTACTGAAGATTTTGATCTGTCTAGCAACAATAAGGTGAAATGTCAGAATGGAATGTGAAAGGAACCGGGGGGGGGGGGGGGGGGGGGTTTGAGGATGAGTTTGTAGGATCAGATTTATATGATGGGAATCATTCAATATCAGCCTAAAAGGGATTAGAGCACAGCTGACTGCTCATTTCCTTCGCACAGCCTGTATGAGTGTCTATAGTCCTGCATTATATCTGCTGATCCACACACACTCTCATGCAGCAGTATGTGCTGAGTGCATGCATGTATTCAACCATTTTGTGCTCAGTTTAGATTAGAATTTTTGCAGATCATCTGGGATGTGGCTTTATTTATGGAACATCCCAGATTCAATGCAAGTAACAGTGTACTTTGTGCCTTTAAGTTGATTACAACAAAAACTAACTTTGACTCACCACTCGTTTTCTTTAAAAGAAAAAAAAATCGATGTTGAGCTAAGGCACTTACAGCGCATGTGAATGGGGACAATGCTTGGAGGATTTAAAAGCAGAAATGTAAAGCTTATCTTGTTTTAAAAAAGAAAAACTTAATTTATCAATTCCTTTGCTTTACAGCTCATATAATACACAAGATTTAAGCAGTGTACATTTTTACATAATCGTTTTAGGGTTCCGATATCACTGCAACAAAGGTCACATACACACTGCAGTTAAATTCGGTTGTCAGTTCACCTTTTAGTGCTTAATCCTGTTCTGTACACACACACAGTTCAGTAATTTATAGGATTGACAACCGCATTCTACAAACGAATTAACTCCAGAAAAACGCAGGTAGTGACAACTGTGTATGGAACCGAACTGAATGATGTATGACGAGAGATGAAAGACGAGAGAAAATACGTCTTTTAACATGCATTAGAGATGTAACTCTCGTCTGTATGTGGTGTGCAAGAAATCACAGGGAAAGTGGTAAGAGCCTGACTCGTGTTGCCAGATCCATCAAGCAAATCAGAGAACAAGAACAAGCCCATAAAAAAAAAAAAAAATGCATGGAAATACTTTATGCTGAAAATAAGACCGAAGTATTGCGACTCACACCTGCTCACTTTAATAACTCCAGAAACTCTATCATTGTATGAGCCAGGCTTAAACAACAACCCCAAAAATGCTTATAATAAGTGGATATGGCAACAATGCAAGAGCGCACTCTGTGAAACAGCCTTTAAACAAAACACAACGTCTCCGTCAACTGTGCTTTAGTTTAAAATTGCTGAACACAACAAGTCTTTTGGCACTGTAATTTTACTTTGGTCAGAATAGCGGATACCATGCAAGACACTAAAAACATTGCTATGATTACCACAGTGTCAATCATCTCAGTTTCGGGGATGAGTCGTGTTCCGTACACACATGGAACTATAATTTAGGGGACTCACACCCGTATTTAAATGCGGTTGTCACTCCTGAATCTTTACAGTGTGTACCAAAGGAGCCAAAGGAGCAAAATTGAATATAACTTTACACAGAAATAGTTTGTTCAGACTACAATCATGTTAACATGCATTTTGTTCATAACATTGTGTATTTTAAAGTTTACAGATTGGCCTTTCTTTCACTTCAATTAAAATTGCATCAGTGTACCCCAAAACTTACTTACTTAGCCTACTTTCTTTCTTTCTACAAATGCAAATCAATGTTTGTGGTAATCAACATTACGCTTTCAGCTGGGCTTATCTGTGCCGAACCTGGAATATTGCTTTAGGATCCAAATTCAGATTCAGAATGAGTGTGTACAGCATATGCAGTATTCCATTTTCAAGAATGTTACACTGATACTTGATTTCAAGTTCAAGTTAAGATACTTTTGAAACAAATGTTTCAGCTACAGTACTTATTTCTTTTTCAGGTGGTACCACAATGTAAAATATACAACACCATCATATAATATGCAGCTTTAAATCTAAACTTAACTGACTTTGTGTATAACAAACAACCATCAAGATATTGCATTTCTTAATGCCAATTCATGAGCTGTGGTTCCATTGTTTACCTGAGCAAACTGCCAAGTGCTTTTCTTTAGCAACACATTCCACTGTGGCATCTTATTTAGACTTTGCATTTCATAGCATTCCAATTGCAGCATCCAAAGTAGCCTGCAATTCCACACTTGATTCGTAAATTCAATACTTAATTAAATGAGCCAGATAAAATCATAAATACATTAGGAAAATAAATCACATCAATTTACGTTAGCATTTCAAGGTCTGGTGTTTTTTTTTTATTCCATTCTCTTCTCCAAAACCCATTTAATTGTAAATGTAGCTTACTGTTTTCAAGGTTGTGGGTAATATGTCTTCAAATTCCCTCTGCATACATTTCCCTATAGCGTCCATCCAGAATTTGTCTCGCCATTATCTCTCAATGCTGTGAATGCTCTGATGGGGACCTGGGCTAATTTAAACAGTCTAACCTAAAGAAACTTCGTTTATGCTGGAAAAAGTTGAAGCCAAGCATGTCAGGAACTAGAAATCTGCTTTAACTAATTCAGTTTGAGTTCTGCTTTTCTATAAAGTGCTATAAACTAACTATAAAGTCATATTTGAGTGAAATTAATTATTTAATAATTAATAATTAATTAATTATTTCATTTAGTACATTTCTCTGTTAGGTTTCACAGTGATCAAAGCATAAAATAAAAAAATAAAAAACTGAGCGTAAAATAACTAGATGAACATATTAATTCACATATTCATAGTGATTCGTGACCCAAAGTGGGTTGCAGAATTGAAAAACAATGCTACATGAAAATAGAGTGCAACAGTCGGGTTAGGGAAGTCAAAACTCCATTAATTTTCTCCATAGGGATTTATTTTTAATGATATCCATTAGCCTGCATTATTTCAACTTAGTTTTAAAATAATCATGTTTAACAGTGGAATTTGTGGTGGAAAATCTACATTACCCATGATGCTCTACAGAAAATTCCACCAATCATAGATGAAACATTCAAAACACAGAGAGCATTATATTCACACATTATAGGTACTACTAACTACTATGTACTTAATTCAAAAAATAATTACAATGTACTTATTTTGTTCATGTTGTATTGCAAAATACTATTGGGGTGGGATGAGGTTAAGGTTAGGGACAGGTTTGGTAGTATGGGTAGGTTTAAGGGTAGATTAAGTGTAAGAGAAGACTCAACAGTGCAATTATAGATTACAGAAATTAATTACAGCTGTAATTGCACGCAGGTATTTTTTACAATATAAGTACAATGTACAAACATATATGTATACAATACTTGCATTGTATCAAATTATTAATTTAAATATAATTATAATTCATTATAGTACATATTAAAGACGCCTATCATAAAGTAGGACCAATGGTTTTTAAATATGCATAGATGGTTTACTAAAGAACTAGAAAATGAAAAGTACTTTGTGTAGCATCATAAGAATGAACACTCCTGCATCTCAAAAAGCCTAATTCAAATTACAGGGAAAAAAAAAAAGAAAACTATTTCTATAGATTTTGGTTCATCACTCTTTTGATAAAAAACATCTTTTAGCCGACTCATTCAAATCTGAGAGGGTGGAAGAGAAGCGAGCTTCTGTAGTTCTGAGAGTTCTCCAGAGTTTGGGTCAAGGTGATCCATTGGTCAATGGAGCTGAAGTGCAGTGTGAAACAGGACCACGAGGTGTGTGAGAGGGGCGAACAAAAGCGGAGAGTGAGGGGGCCGCCGCGATGGACTTTAGCTTGATTAAATGGTCAGTGAATTGGAAAACAACCCTGATGTGATCTGTGACCCCGGGACAAAATCTTTTTACGGAAAAGATTAAACGAAAACACCTTCAAAAGGAGCCACAGGGACAAAGTCAAGCTAGCTTCTCTGAAGAGGAAAAACAAAGAAAGAGAGGTGCTCTAGAAATCACATTATTAACAGTGTGCACATACTGACTGTAAGTTACCAATGTGGACTATCTTCTTTTAAAAAAAAAAAAGCTTCTCTAACTGATTTAGGGCTGGAACTAATGATTATTTTTTCTATCGATTATTTTCAATAAATCGAAAAATCAAATAATTTAAACAGCTCCAGAAGGATAAAAGGAGGAGTGACGACAGTGCAAGGGGAGAGAGGACAAGGCCTGGGACATTTATGTTGATATTTTTATTATGTTTATATTCGGCAGTCGTCCGTGAGGGGCTGCCACTTAACTTTCATTTTGTTGTTTAGTTTTGGATTAAAACCTTACATTGAACGATTGCCGGTTCCAGCCTCCTTCTTCCCTGAGCCTTTAACTTTACTACAATAAGGTTTACGCGGTGTAGTAGAGGGCTTCGTGGAGTTCCCGAGACCCGAACCAGGACCCTTACGAGTTTGGGTCTATATTTTAAATAGTCAGCTGGGTCTGGGTCAGGTCCCAATCTATTTGTAACTTCCAACATGTAAAATTAAGATGAGAAAAGTGTGAGCCAGAAAATAAGGTGAAAAAAACACGAGCGACCCCCACAGTGATCATGAGTTTTCCTGTTCCTATTGTGTGCAAGTACTGTAAATGCAAACAAACTTCAAATCTTAAAAAACTGCTTGCAGCCTTGCACACTCACATTAAAATAACATTTCAAATCAGCAACAAAATCTAAGATGAACTGTCACATTAATGTTTTTTAAGACACTCAAATTGCGGTAAAAAGCTTATATTTCAGGTTGCTCCAGCTAACGTGCATGTGCAGTCTCGAACGTGCGCAATTTCTTTCCCCATTTTTATAATAAGATTATGAATAAACCGACTTGTTATATAAAAAATGTTTTGGTCAGACTCGCAAATAAGTAATACTGACATCAGCGGCCATGGCACTGAACAAGCAATCGTTATTATTGTTAAAAAGGGCAAACAGTTGAAGTTATCTTATTATGTGAGTTGACTCGAGATACAAAAAAACTGCAAAGTCGCATTTGTTATCCGTCACCATGACAGATCAAGCATGCTCTTTCAATCGGCAAGAGAGGAATAACATGGATGGAACTTTCTTGGCAAGGAGGATTGTATGCATCACAGTCAGGTACAAGGGAGAAGGCTGCTAACATTAGGTAAGACAAAAGGTTTTATTTTCACAACTCGTTTATTAACTTGTTAATAGCAATATGCTGTGGAATATGTGCCGATCGGGTACAGTCGGGTCGGGTGTATCACATTTACGGGTCTCTTCGGCTTCGGTATGAATTTTTGGACACGTGAAGACCTCTACAGTGTAGGCCTAATTAGGAAAGTTGTTTACTATGTTCACAGTCAATTTTTTGGGATTTACAGCAGCAATTGCTTACAAGAATCTTGAAATGTTTTGTTCATTCAGGAGATTAATATGTTCATGCAGCTGTATGAACAAACAGCTTAAGTCACAACCGCATTCTAACTAACCATAGCGGTAAGCATAGCGACAGTATAAATCATGGCGGTGTCCATAAAACTGTTAAGTTTTATAATGACTGACGGCCTCAATATTTTTTAATACCGGCTGATTTTCAGCAAGCCCGAGACTTGAGGCCGCCATCAATGGGGATGACCATAAACAGTGCACCAAATTGACACATTCCACATAAATCGACTAATTTACGTAATCGATTACGTCGACGCATCTTTCTAGACCTAAACTTTTTTACTGCATAGTTAACATCAATTAAAAGAAACTTTTTTTGACCCGGCCACATGTTTTGGCCCTCAATGTGCAATATCATGTAAAAGTAAGCAAAAATACATAGTAAGCAAAGACAAATGTGATCGTAATCTGTTTCGGACTATCATAGAGGACATCTCATCAAGGTTGCTGCCAAACAGAAAATATAAGCAGTCACATCTCTGAATGCATTTCCCACTGACAAAGAAAGAATGGAGAGAATTTATCATCAGATGAATTTCGGCAACTGCAGCAATTCATTTACTTATGCAAGAGTAGCAACAATCTCATTTAGTAAATCAGATTCATGAAGCCACACGCTGAACATTCATTCATTTCTGCTGATGTAAATGCAGCATAGAACCTCTCCGCAAGACAGAAGTCTGCCATAATGAAGTTATGTAAATACACTTAAAGACCGTATAAAATCAAAATCTGATTTAGATTAACAGAAGCTATACACATTAAAAATGTACAGACTTTCTGTTTTCTGAGAAAATGGACTACATATTGATGACACCTAATCAATTGTAGTTAATAAGCTAATACTTATTACTTATACTACTTATTAATAATACTGTATATATATATATATATATATATATATATATATATATATATATATATATATATATATATATATATATATATATATAGGCTATATATATTTATATATATATATATATTTTACCAGTCGTTAAACTGTTTTTGCAAAAACAGGTAGTAATGACACCAAAACTTATGTTGGCTCAAAATTGCCTAGTGTCTGCTGTATTATGTACAGTTAAATACAATGGTAAAAACAAGCCACTTTGTCACTTTTTACTTGTGTGACTTCATGACTTCAGTAGGAAGAAGCATTCTTGATCTGTAAATAGCACATAACACCTATTTCAGACACATGCAAAAATGTTCTTTGTTCTGTGAGACGCTTACTTTTGTAATTCAACACCATTTTAATCAGTGACAATCCAATCACAATCATTCTTATGGCAATCAGAGAGAGAATGCACAGAACCATGAGACAAAGAGAGAGAGAGAATGGTAGGGCTGCTGACTTTCACATCTTCCAAGCGGCAGGGACTCAAATCATGTCTCTATGAAGTCTTGATTAAAACGACTTTACAGAGTCAACTGCCCTGTGCGCACAAAACACATAATTTAGTGTTACAATTTAAGTGAAGAACATCTTGCAAAGATGTCAAAGCTTTGTCAAGGGATTATGGCGAAAAGTGTTGACTCTCAGAATGAAGTATTCTTATCAGACACATTCAAACCAGAGCAAAATGAAGTTGAGTTCTGTACATAAAGCTATGAGTGCAGACTTATAAATGTGTGTCATATAGACAGCTATCTGTCTCTCTCTGGAGCAAAAATCAAATTAACTGATGGCTTTAAATTTAGCACGAAATGGGCTTCCCAAACCAGTCAACATGACAAATGACAAACAAAGTAAAATAAAACAGAACAGAATTTAAATTGTTTATTTAATTATGAAAAAAGTATTTAAATGGTAAGATTTTAGAAAGTCTTCATTTCCTATATCCTTAAAAAAGGAGTAGACCATCTCAATAAAAATAAAACAAAATAAGATCAAATAAAATATTATTTTATGTTATTATGTGGTAAGATTTTTAGCAAAACCGCATTTCCTACAAAAGTTGCCTAAAACAATCCATAAATAACCATTTACCTCATAAATAACTATTCATCCAAGCCTAAAAGAAAAGCCATTTCAGAGGTGGAGCATATAGTTACAATAGAAACAAATGCTACAAATGTTAACTGATGAATCGTGCACAATGGCACCAGGAATGAAGAAAATACACAGTTTACAGCCAACAATATGAAATGAGACACTCCTGAGCCAAAAGGAAACAATCAGCCCACACAAGCTATCCGGCCACCCTCATCCTCACCTTTCTAAACGGTCACACCACATGGGAAATAGTCCTGCTACACACGTCGACATTAATGCACAATTATTCCAATGTTACACCACCTAGCCCTTCATCTCAAAGTCTGCTTCTCATCCTAGTGTGAGGAGGAGAAAGGTGACTTTCATAGAACAGCAGAGAAGCTGACTCAGACAGTCCTGAGCCCTAGCAGGCCACAGGGGCGGCTTTCTCTCTCTACCCCAGTCTGAGCTCACCATGTGTGGGTATTTTTATAAGAAGGCTGCCTGTGGTCCATAATGGGCTGAAGCCAGATATCATTAGGTGTGTGAGTCAGGGCAGACTGATCTACTCCTGCTGTATTGAGCTGGATAAATATAATCCATCTCTTCCATCCATTAGTTATTTATACCCGAGACCTTAATGCATTCTTTTTTTGGAGCACATTTAGCTCGCAGTGCCAGATCCGTATCTGGAGTGGTGTGTCCGGCTGGGTTCAAACACCACCCGCGCCAGCAGGCGAGATGTACATCTACTAGTTATCAAATACGACAGCTGGTTTATTGGTCGGGAAAGCTGTCATTGGCCAAATGAGGCGATCAGTAGCATTAAAGAAAATGAGACTGCGGCAGTTATGCACAGAAGCCGTATCTTTTGGGATAGAGGTGTTTTGATGGAATGTTCCGTGAAGGTAAAAGGTTCTACCTTGGAAAAAAAGAAGGGCATGAGGTGACGCTGAGCTTTATTTGCAGGATGAGACAGACTGAGTGTGTTTCAAGGTCTCTGGTGCCGATCTGAAACCATTCCACATGGTTCCACTACAGAAAAGGTAGTTCCAGGCTGGAAAAGTCAGCTCCAAGTTATCAGACGTATTCATAATTCATAAGACTTGTAAACTCCAGCCACTTTATTTTCTAAGCCCCTTTAAAGTAAAATATAATTCTTAAAAACAACATACACACTGATTTTAAATTAGAAAGAAAGTGATATATTATAAATAACTCGACTTTATTTGTGGGTATGTCATGTAGCAACATAATCTGTTATGTGATCGCTCAGTTCTCAAGCCAGTGTAAATGCAGGTCGGTTTCTAAGAGCGGTTTGCAGAGCACCAGCTCCATTTTGGTGGAACAGGGAGGAATACGAGAGGCCTCAATGTGTTCAAGTGGACTAGTTTTGTATTTTTGGATGTTTTTGAGACTTTCAGATAAGTGTGATGCCCTCCTCGGAGTCACCTAGTGTCATCATCCGTCAGTGCAGAGGACTGTGTGTGTTTTTGAAGGGTCACTCTTTTTCCTCTCTCCATCTTTCTCTCTCGTTCTCGCTCTCACTGGATTTGACAGGTAAAGGAAACAGAGCACCAGAGCATGACAGCTAACAATGACCCTCTTCTCACATTACACACATGCATACACACATATTCAACCCTTTGGTGGTCAAACCCTCTTTCTTCATCTAGAGCAAACACTTAAGGCCAGTTTAATGGGTCTGCAGGCAGCCTTCCACCCAATCGCAGCTCACAGGCTCATAAGAATGTGGGTAGGGAGATGTGCACTTCCCGGGCACGATTAAATGTGTGTGTGTGTGTGTGTTTCAGCACCTGCTGTCAGGAGTGGATGTGATGCTGACAGGTCAGTAATGTAGGATTAGGCTGGAGGGATTTCTGCTTGCTGCTGCTCTGCGGAGATGTCCTTGGAAAGGACGCAGTCCACTGCGGAGTGACTTCGCTACTTCGACTTCCTTTTTCCCACAATGCGTTTAATAGAGCGAATAGAACGGAGGCAGGATGTTTGCATTGCATCTGCGACTCGGGGATTCTTTACCTGCGGTTTTATCTAAGCGGCCTCTTTCAACGGCTTTCAAAGAAACACTTCCCCTAACAAACGTGTCGTACGTCCTTAAGTCGCCAATGAAAGGGAAAGGAGAGGGAGAGTGTGGGCGAAAGAGAAGAGAAACGTCTCGTTTTATTTTTATGTGTCTCCGTCGATGCAAAGACTCGCCGGAACACAAAGGAAGCCATTACTGCTTACCATTTGTTGAATTCTCTGGTGCCAGAAAACTGACAGGTCCATTTCTCTCGCCGCTCAGAAAGAAAGCGCGAGAGACAGCCATCGCACAGGACACCTAATTACCTCACATTGTGAGGGACAATACAGCCGGCGATAAGCCACCCTACTTAGGAGAGGGCCGTGCGGTTGGTGCATGAGCGTATGTGCGTGGGAGGACACGTGTGCGCCGGACAGACGTGAACTGCATGATCTCTGCATCCGTCTCGGTCCGAGCGGCAGACAGCGATGAAAGTCGCTCAAATGACTAATGTCTTCAGTGGTGAAAAATTAATGATTTTTCTAGCCAGGGTTAATGGACATGTCAAACACAGAAAATGAGTTGTTTGAAAGTAAATTACTGTAATCTATATTTAGGCAACTCAGTTAGCCTCATCAAGAGAGTTTCAACAACACCAATGAGCCTCTACGAACCCGACGCTCTCTCTCTCTCTTGCACACACGCAGAGGAGCTTCTTCTAACTTCTGGCTCACCGAGAGATACCGTGAGCGAGCTTTGACGGAGATTCACACATCCAGACACTTGTCCAGCCTTTTGAGGAACAGAGGATCAGGTGATCTTTCATAAGAATACACAGAACAATTCAGGACAGCAGTCCAAGATGGGACGGTTTACACGCAACGGCCCATCCTGAGGAGGCGTATTACTCAGACAAGGCGGTTCTACAACAAACGCTT